>NC_142794.1:54483934-54722162 GCF_049724085.1 Artemia sp. Qi Xiang Cuo
CTCAAAATAAAAGGAAATGATATATAAGAGACCATTAGAGACATTATAGACCAATATACGACCCCTGATATCAGCCTATTGGACCTAGACTGAGATTATAAAATATAATCGCATTTATTTCGACACTTTTCGTTAATATATTTATTTCTCAATGTTATAATGATAAAAAAGACAACCCTTAAAATACATATTGCTTTCAAAGCGCGAACGACAATCGCGTTATAATTGGGGTACATGGGGGACGACTTTCCAGTTAATACATCAAGTCATTTTTATTAAGCATAACATCTGTTTCTTTGAACTTTAATATTTGTTGTGTTTTTTTAACTATAACTGGGGTAAAAAGGGGCGACATTTCAGTCCATATATCTAGTAACTTCTGTTCATTTCAGTTTGAGTTGAATATCGGTTTTATTTTTGGTACTTTATAAGTTCATTATTGTGTTTCATTTATTATTAGGTCTAATATCTGTTTCTTTTAGTTTTTAGGTTATTGTTCAATATAATTTCTGTTACTTTATTTGCTCTGCTCAGGACAAACCTTTGCTCTTCATTTTTGTTTATTATTGTTACTTAATTTTAAAGTAAAGCCCAATTAATCAGCTACATTCTTTAATTTTACCAACTTTTTGTTTTAATCCTCAAAGATTCCTCTTTTCACAGTGACTTCAAAACCCCTGGTTTACACTGGTGCAAATCTACGGCAAGTTTCAAATACACCATTTAGCTTTTGGCTTGACAATTGTTAAAGAATGTAAACACCGTTGTAAAATAACAAATCAAAATTCATAATAAAAAAAAGGACTAAAATCTTACTTGAGTAACAAATGTTCGAGATGATGAGTGACCAAGCAAAACACTTTCCAATTCCTTTTGTATCCTTTCAACAATTGAGTCTTCGTTAAGAAATCGGACTTCGTGCTTTGTAGGGTGGACATTAACGTCCAATGTCTGTGGCAGAAGATCTAAGGCCATATAAACAAATGGATGAGCTCCTTTCGGTAAGATCCTTGCATAAACCAGTTCAAGGGCCTTTTTCAAAGCTGAAATGAAGGTAGCTTATTTGTTCAGTTGACTCAGTCCAGACAGATTAATATCTATTATCAGCATCTAACTTGGGTTGATTTACCCTCTACTTTATTAGATCAAAATGTGGACTGATAAGGACAAGTAATAAAACGCAAAGCCATCTAAGTGACAAGTAAAAAAAAAAAAAGAGATAGTGACACAGAAACGGTTTTCAGAACTGTCTAGCTGGTGTTGTAATGTCAAGATATTTACTAATTAAATCCCTAGGCTAAGAGAGACGTGCAAATATAAATCATCAAATTTGATGTAAAAACAAATCTTTAAAAAAATAGAGCATCAAAAAACTTTCTTTACTCTGCTAGAGTCCACGAAAACTTGATGATCCACGAAAACTTGATCCCGAAAACTTGATATTTGTATCTGGCTGCCGTTACACTAAATCCCTGCTAGGACAGCAAAATTTAGTTACAAGAATTAAGAAAAAGTCATTATTAATTAAATTAAAATTTAGACTAGTCAAACGGCATTATTTACCTTTTTTACTTAGATCTTTTGTAGAGCAAAACTAGACGGCATATAATTCTTTTTTTTCAACTTTACCGCCTTATTACATTTTATCTTTAACGCAAATATCAAATGTCAAAATACTTTTACATCACTGAATGCATTATTCTCCGTTAATGCGTTTTCCATATGATTAGCGGCTTATAACTAACAATTTATAGAGCCTAAAACAAGCCATTAAATCATTAAATTTATCTTATTTTATCTTGTTTATTGCCAGAATTCATTAATTTAACATTAAGTGGAAAGACTTGTCCGAGTACTATAACCGTATTTAAGTACATTTTAACAGGAAGCTAGTCAAAATTGGCTTTTTTAAAAACAAAACTTCCTTGCTCCACGGTTTTTGCTCCTTTTGGTTATTTTTGGGTAGTAGAATCAGTGAATCCCAATTCCTACAAAAATGCTTCTTTAGTGAACATTATAATTTGCTTTTATTACCTTTAGAACATTATATTATTCCTTTTGTTAATTTTTCTCGTTTCAATTGCTTCTAATATTTCATTGGAGCATTTCGGAAAAAAATCATCCGAATATTCATAATTTACGAAGAAATCAAATAGGCATCATCTTGCAGGGGTTGCCATGTTAAATTTAGAAAAGTCCAAACACCAACATACATTAGGGCTATTCTTTTACTCATCTTTGTGCTAAGATCTTATATCTTTTGACAAAGAACGCTTAAAAGTGAAATCTTAGCACTAAGATCTTACATCTTATAGCGTTCTTTTGCAAACGTCTTTCCTCATTCTGCTCTAATCAGCGGTCTAAGAACAATGATGAGTATATCATCAAAGTTCTCTCGTCATTGTTCTATGCGGCAGAAAAATGGCGTCCTTCACACTTTAGCTAACATCAGTGAGCTGTAAGATCTTACAACAAAAATGAGTTAAAAGAACGGAAATCTTTGCAGAAAGATGTGAAATCTTAGTGCAAAAGAACGGCCCAACAATTTTTTTTTTTTTTTTTTTTTTAACCTCTAAAAACCAATTAATGTTCATTACTGGAAGTTCCAATTGAATAGTTGCTTTCACATATTAAGCACTGGCCAATGGAAATAAGCCTAAGACTATACAGCTTTGGCTTATTTTTAAAGGTTGTACCTATGTGTGTTTCCTCAGAAACACATATAGGTACAAAGAGGTCACAGACATAAAAGCCGTAGAAGTTATAAAGCTGTCACTGACTCTGCAAACTGTGGAATCTAGTGTGAACCTACTTTACGCTTACCAGGAGCTCTTCAAATTCCTGCAACTCTGGGACAGGCAAGGACTCTACCATAGCTATTAGGACATCCTTTGAAAATCTAGGACCGGGCAATTTTTATCTTGTCTTATACATTTAAAAACAAACTTTTTTCTCAGAGTTAGACAGTCATGTATTCAATCATAATTAAATCAGTCTCATGAGTTACTTGAATTACTTACTACATTTTTCGACTTTTGTTTGTTTTTTTTGTTGTTTTTTTGCTTCATCCTTAACAAAGGACATTTTGTTATATGTTCAATTTGATGTTCCTTCAATATGGTTGCAACTTTTAAGTTTTTCAATAGCAAATAGAAGATTCATCACTTCACAGGCGTATGTTTAGCTATCTTTGCTTCATCCGTAACAAAGGTCATTTTTTTATATGTACAACTTGATGTTCCTTCAATATGGTTGCAACTTTTAAGTTTTTCAATAGCAAACAGAAGATTCATCACTTCACAGGCGTATGTTTGGCTATCTTTTATGCAGGTGGGTACACAGAATATTGTGTACCCACACCTCTCCCTGGTCAAAAATTCCTGATTTCATACCCTACGTTCTATCATTATCCGAATAGCAAACGATAAATCTGACTGAGAACCCTCTAATTGGGCTATGCTTTATACATTTGAAGATATCATGTTTCTTTTTTTATCGGGAATATTTTCTGAATCGATAATCTACCCGGACCAAGAGCCCCTTGTCTTTTATACACTTCTTCAGAAGAGGAATTATCCCAGAACTGAAAATCTGCTCAGCCCTTGAAGCTAACCCACTAAACAAATAAAATGACCATTAATGGCAAATTCTTCACTTTAGTTTTTTTTTTCAAGATTAAAGGAAACGTCTGTCTAAAGTGGGCTATTCGTTAGGTCAGCGCCCTATTGAGCGTGGCATTTAATAATGATTGCTATTAATTTTAACAATAGCATTATCACAAACATTTTGAGATTGCATAAGCAGAATTCAAAGACTTCTGCCGAATAGATGACCAATTAACTAAAAATAGGAAAAGTGTGCCACAACTTACGATTGCAATCAACCAAGCGATTATTAATAAAAAGGATAAAAACAAACTTCTTTGTGGAGTAGCTTGGTTGAGATGTGAAGCCTTTTACTTTGAAGTCATATTTCGAATCGGAGTAATTAATTTCCAATAGCTCTCTGGCAACCGATCCTCCATATATGATCCTGGGAAAAATACTGTGATTTAACACGAAATACAGGAATAAAAATTCAAAAATTTCAAAAACCGTAGAATTTACAAGCAGCTTAACAAATAACATCGGAAGAAAAAATTTAGTACATGCTTCTTAAATCAAAATGAGTTACGAAATGATTATCACACATAACTTGTGCAAAAGATATGGACATTTTTGATCGCCCGAGAACATAAAAAAATTTTGACTGGTGATGCAAAATTATTCAAGAATGAAAAGACTCTATAGCCTTAGTTCGATCCCTTTTCATGCCGTCTCATATCCCGAAAGCTTGGACAATGAGCAACCTGTGCAAGCATAAAAGATTATTAGGTATATACATTCTTTATGTTTCTGATTAAAGTAGAGGAAGATGGAACTTCTTGAAGTGAATACAGATAAATCATAATTCCTAGAAACAGAGCCGTATCCAGGATTTTTTTTTCGGGGAGGGGGAGGGGGGCAAAAAAACTTAAAAAAAATGCCTGGATACGGCCTTTCCTGTAGTCATGTTACAGATTCAACGACATAATTTAAGATTCTATCTAAAAGCCTCCACAGGAAGGTAGGACCCAGACCCTAATCCCAGTTTTTTTTTCTTTATAATATCTCATATTTTCTATATGCTTTGCTTATTTTTGGCATATTTTCGATACTAGTCGACATCAAGGTCGATATAAAAAAAAAACAATTTGATGAAATCCATACAAAATCAAAAGTAAATAATTTCCAAGTCCAAAGAAAAAAAGCGAATAAACGAATCCTGAACACTTACATTTCACCAAATGATTTGAAGAATAAACTATATATCAGCAATATGCAAGATAAGATAAACATTATTGATAAACGACAAGCTACATAAAAGCCGAGTTTGCATTACAAATCAAATAGTGTTAAAATCAAACCAAGAATCATAATCCTAATGCGGGTAAATAGCTAATAAGAATGAAAGAAACAATTGGTAACGAAAAAAGAATAATAAAAAAAATTCAAACAAACAAAAATTAGAGCTGAAACCGTGTCACAAAGGAGCAAAATGGCAATCATGGGCAGCTGAAAACAGAATATATTTCAGAGGTTTTCCCTTTTTTAACTTTAGTAAATCCAAAATTATTCAGAGTTTAAGGAATAAATATCAGTGTACGTATATTAAACTGTCAATTCCCATTCATTTGTTGTTTTTTCCAGTAATCTTGGCTATGACGAACTTTTTTCTCGATATTATGGGAAACAGAAACATTCAGCTCGAAATAAGACTGTTTTCAGTAAAGTGCAAATTATGATCTGGTCTTCAGAAGGCATGGGGGACGTCAGCCCTACTTATCTTAGTTTCTGCTCGTTTTGAGTCTGACTCCGTTATTTATTGTAATATCTATTCGTTTTGGGTTTCATTTATTTATTGATGGTGAGTTGTGGTATTTTTATGCATGGAAAACTATTAAACTCTGTCTCTCTCTGCTCATTTTAGGTTTAATGCAGCTCTTTAATTTTCTTTGGAAACTTATCTTGTGGAAAATTTTTTTTAAGTTAATGTAAGAAGTGACCCTGATTATTGTATAAACACAAGAACAGAAAAAAAGAGACGAAGGAGCCCTATTTAATTCAAAACAGAAATCAAGAATTCTTAAGTTGCTTCGTGATAAAGAGGATAAAACTCTTTCCCAATCTCTCAGTAGCAGAATGAACCGGCGAGTATATCGGAACTGCTGAAGAGGTTATACAGAGAAGATAGGATTGTAAAAATCAAGTAAAATGTCCTCGGTGTGGGTATTAGAAACAGCGAACTTGGCAAAACTCAAGCGGATACTGACCGTCCTTTCTTTTAAGGTGGCGTGTGGCTTTAAGGAGGAAGGAGTATTTATTTTACTTCCTTTAAAAACAGTCTTAAGCGAACGCTTCTACACTGACTCAATTTTGTTGCAAAGTTCACTAGAAAGATGCGGATGCAAGACCAAACATGCGTATTCCAATAACAGCCAGACAGAGGATATGTACACATGAAGGGAATGCATCCTTGAACAACTGAATTTATTCCAATTTCAAACTGGATAGCAATGCATTTGCCTGTTTGGTGATCTTGAATTGACGTTTATCTAACTTGAGAGCATTGGAAATTGATACAGCAAGAAGTTGTACTTGTTTCACTAACATAACGGGTGAGATAGGGTGAAAATTTCTTTGGGTGAAAACTGACGTTTGTCTTATTACAGCCATGCGATAAAACAGGGTAACTTTAACCAGTGGCATCGTTGAGGGGAGGGGGGGCAAGGGGGCATTTGCATTCAGGAGAAACCACTCTGCAATACATGCAGTCCAGCACCTAAAAGATTTCATCAATGGTGCTCTCGAAAAAAGTGTACTGGTACTTTCAGTATTTATAGACTTTAGAAAGGCTTTTGACACGGTGGTTCATAAAATTTTATTGCGTTGGGTAGGCTGTTTAGGGAACCATGGGGTTATTCTGAAATGGTTTGAATCTTATCTTAACCAGCAGATTATTCGAGTGTCTATTAAAATTATATTTCAAAAAATACATACTACATACCTACAGACTAGACCTACATACTACATAGTTACTATTTTTGAGGTTTTTTGTTTACACAAAAAAACCTCAAGAAACGCATACAAAATTTGTTTATAT
The DNA here is from genome assembly GCF_049724085.1 of Artemia sp. Qi Xiang Cuo. NCBI lineage: Eukaryota > Metazoa > Arthropoda > Branchiopoda > Anostraca > Artemiidae > Artemia > Artemia sp. Qi Xiang Cuo. Next base: position 54,490,616 of record NC_142794.1, read on the forward strand.
CCATTTTTGTTATGTTTTTACGAGTAAAAAAAGCATTTCGGGGGAGGAAGGGGTTCAAACCCCCGAACCCCCCTAACCAAACCTGGGTTAGGTTAGAACTAAAATATCCTAATCCTGAGATATTGCACCCACCATTTTAAGAAGCTGGGCTTACATACTATCTTTTGGTTTAATTCAACATCCTCTGAAAATTTCAACCAAATACCATAAGCCGATTCTGAGATATTGTACTTACGTCTTTTTGACAACTGGAATGCACATTAGTTGTACTTTGATTAATTCAACATTCTCTGAAAGTTTCAACTTAATAACCTTAACTATTCCTGAGATATTGCAGACACGTATTTTTGACAACCAAATAAACTTAGCTATTCGTGAGGTATTGCAGATAAGCTCTTTTGGCAACCTGAATGGAATATGCTATTTGGACCAGTAGGGTCCATTTAAACTTTTTTCATTTACTTCAATAGTAAATATTTTTACAAAAGATGAACTTATATTTATGAATACAAGCATTTTTGCAATGTGAATAATTTATCTACTTTTATCTACACAGAAAAATCAGTTGGGTGTCAGTGCACAATTGGGGCTATTGAGAAGGAAACATGTTAAGAAAACAATTCTTAGGTCATAATATGCAGAAAAATTGTAGTTAACACATTTTGAGGGTGTTTTCACTATGCTTTACCACCAACAAAATGTGTTTTCCGTTTCTTAATTTCGTCAGCGTTGATTTAATTTACGGGTATTAAGTTGATACAAAATGCAAGGGAAATCTAAAATTGGAGCTATATACGTATTTGCACATTAGGGGGGGGGGATAAAGTATGATGGAAGCAACCTCAAAATGTGTTAACTAAAATTTTCTGCATATTATGAAGTAAGAATTGTTTTCTTAACATTCTTCTTCATCAATAGCCCCAATTGTGAACTATTGCCATGCGTTGCGATTGTTTGTTTTTGTTTCCTTTATCACGGCAAATATTATGTTTGAGCGCCAGATAAGTCAAAACATGGAAGTGCTAGTTTTGGTCCCTAGGATGGTGGCCAAACCCTAAACAAAAAACTTTTTTTGGTGCAGTTAGTTTCCTAGCATGTATCACGCTTGACTGTGCTTTAAGAGATGTCTTTTAAGTAGAGGATAACCACCTCTTTCAGATAAATCACTAGACTAATTTAAAACTATGCCTGTTTTATGTTTATAGCCTGTTCAATGCATTACCAAAGCGGTGCGATAAAAAAAAAAAAAAAAAAAAAAAAAATTTAGAATACAGACAGTTTCTTTTCAAGCTAGGGTTTCACGCTTTGTTATCGGCTGCCGCACGGTGGTTATAAAACCGTTGGTAATCGAAAGAGTAGAGAGCCTAATGTTATATAATTTAAATTTGTAGATAGTTCGCATTTCTTCAACCCAAACTGCTAATTCGAAACAGGTCCTGATGTACAATGAAAAAAAGGGGAAAAAAGCAAAATGAGCTGATTTGCCAAAATATACCTGATGTTGTCGAGAGTAGTAGATCCCAAGGATGTTTTCAGGTCATTTTGAATATCACCGTGCTTCTTCAGACAAAACCCAATGCTTGGATTATGAATAGAATATTTGCTCATGACATCAAATACTTTGTTTTGCTCTTCAGATGGGCTTTTAAACATTTTTCTTCTTGACGGAACATTATAAAACAGATCTTCAATAAGCAGAGCTGTACCTTGTGTGGCAGCACATGGCACCGGGGGTGAAGTCAATTTCCCATCAATGTAAGATGCCCTAAAATAATTTGCAAGCAGTTTTTAAACTTACAAAAATTGCTTTAAATATACTGAAAGTCAGTATCATCGGGGTCAAAAGACTGAAAGACAAAAAATAATAGTTTTTGAATATATAGAAAAAAAAACATCTGAACGGATTATAATGATTACAGCACTTAAGAGTAATAGTGATAAATATGAACCTACTGTTTTTTGTAGGTAATGTCTTAAGTACAAGACCCTTACAATGTGGGTTCAGATACGAAATAAAAATTACAAATGAAGACGGTTATCACTAAAAACTTGTATCTCTTTCCTATAGGCACTTCCATGGTGTCGTGATTCTTACGTTTGAGCTACTTCACGACAGCGCCAGCCCAATCCTATTAGTCCTTGACAGCTGAAAGCAGGATCACGGGAATGAAAAGATGTTTAAAAAGCTCCATGTCACTAAGTATGTGTATGCCAACCTTTCTATGTAGTAAAAAAAATATATTTTTCTTACTGAAAAAAAAATCACTGCTGGTAGTATAGACAAAATTCAGTAAATTTTCAATAAAGAGTGTCTTAGAGTTCAAATAGGCTAAAATGAAGCAAAATTAGCATTCAAGAAAAACTTGCCTATAATACCATTGAAAAAAGTGCGCCTTAATTACATTAGTTCAGTTCAGATTGTAACTTAATGGAGTAATGAGTCACTACCCCAGCAAGTCTACAAGTCTATTTTTTGGTTTCTACAATCGACCCAAAAGACAAAAGTACTGAGATTTATTTTAAATTCAGTACACTGGTACGTAAGTCCACTATAGGAACTGGGACAGGGCATGGCCAACTTCCCCACCCTAAAAAAAGGAAGAAAACAAAAAATTCACCGAGGGACCTAAACCACAATGTTTTTACCATCCTTTGTCCTTGGAAAAAAAATACAGAATAACCCTATTTTCGTTGAAGCGAAGATATTGCTATCTATTAGCAAATTGAAAGTGCTTTAACTTATTACCACCACACCATTTCATTGCAATATTCGTCACACTCATAAAAACCATAATTAGTCATTTCCGGCCAACACTAATACAAGTCATTTTGTCTTTTTTGATGCCCTGTCAATATAAAGTAGGACTTAAAGATTACAACAAGGTCATTTGAATGCGTGAAACAGAAAATTTCTTTTGAAAGACCCATAATAGGGCGGGAATGATCTATTTAATACTTCAATAGAAATCAAGTTAAACATAATTGAAAATTTTATTTTCGAGGGATAATCCATTTCAAAAAAGATATGCAAAACACAAGCTAAGGATTTCTCACAAGTCAATGTTCATTAATCTTATTATAACAAACTCTTTGGTTATTGAATATATTAGGAAGGCCTGTCCCGCCAATTAAAACGAGTTAAAAAACTTCCGAAACATAATTTATTCCTCCAATCACACACATTTAAATTTTTACAGAATTTCGGTTTCATGAGGGTGTATTTAGCCCATTCTTTCAACTAAAGTGTATCTGTGAACGACAGAACAACTGCATAATTTTATACCCTTTCCCTTGGGGCTGTCCGGATCACCTCCTCCCTGAAGCATATTTTATGAACGTTTTGATCACTTTTAGCCAAACAGATACTGTATGTAAAGCGTCCAGAAAGAAAAATTGCTCATTACTTAGACACAGACTGCTAATTACTTAGGCCCTGACAAATGAAAAGAGTAGGATATGAACTAAACCTGAATGCACAAGGACTGTCCGCCGTTTTAGTAGTCAAAGTGAGATGGGCCACATGGCTAATACTTGCCAGTGCTTCACCTCTAAAGCCGAAAGTTGCAATGCTTTCTAGATCTTCAAACTTGGATAATTTGCTGGTAGTAAATCTTTTGCATACAATGTCTAAGTCTTCTTTGGCTATTCCACAGCCATTATCTTGAATTTGCAACAGCTTTAAACCTCCATCCTTGGTAGTAACTTGAACTGAAGTAGCACCAGCATCTAAACTAAAATATGGATTTGTTATTTTTGCTGAAATATTCAACTTTCCTTTCACACAAGACAGATGGACAGAAATGAGACATATATATACATATATACATGATATATATATATATATACATATATATATATATATATATATATATATATATATATATATATATATATATATATATATATATATATATATATATATATATATATATATATATATATATATATATATATATATATATATATATATATATATATATATATATATATATATATATATATATATATATATATATATATATTGTAGGTTACTTTTCTTTTTTTTTCGGAAAGTTTTTTCTTGATTAATTTTTGCCCGTTTTTGATTGCCAAAGTTTCAAGTTTTTAAAAATTGCCTGTTCCAAATATTTTTTTTATATATTCAGATATTCAATTATTTATGATAATATTCCAGTGACGTTATACATTGTATAAGGTTAATACTCTTACACTGCACTAAAGGTTAACACCTTTAGTCTTTTTGAATGCAATTAAAAAAAAAAACAAGTTTTTTTTAACTGAAAGTAAGAAGCGACATTAAAACTTAAAACGAACAGAAATTATTCCGTATATGAAAGGTCCCATAAGTTTTGGAAGAAAAGATCGTTAATAGTTTATAGTTTATAGATAAGATCGTTAATAAATATAGTATATATATTTATTTACATATCTATCAAACAGTTCGTGGTAGCGAACTGTAAGTAAGGAGCGACCAGGCTCAATAGTAACCGAAACTCTAATGAACGGAATTTTGATACCAATAGATACATCAGAAGAATCAGATTTTTATGCTGATTTCAAATATATAAATTTAATCAAGTTTAGTCTTACTCGTCAAAAGTTACGCGACTTATAAAATGCGCACTATTGTCGAAAATAAGGGGGAAAAAGCCCTTAACCCTTACCGCACTCTATAAATAACTCAAGTACCCGATGCACCGCATCAGAGACCCATACTACAGAGATGTCAAGTTCCTTCATGCAAAATATGGAATTTTGAACTTTCGGTCAGAATAAAAATCACCACGGATGCGTGTTTGCTTGTTTTTTTTTTTTGTTTTTTTATTTTTCCAGGGGTGAGCGTATCGACCTAGTACCCCTAAAATATCGCGAGAGGGCTCATTCGAAAGGAAATTAAAAGTTGTAGTACCTATTTTAAGCGACCGAAAAAATTGGAGGATAGCTCGTCCCCCTCCTACGCTCATTTTTTCTCAAAGTCACCCAATCAAAGTTTTTAGACAGCCCTTTTTTTCAACATAGTCAAAAATCTATTTAATGTCTTTGAGGATGACTTAATCCCCCACAGTTCCCGGGGGAAGGGCTGCAAGTTATAAACTTTGCCCATTGTTTACATATAGTATTGGTTATTGGGAGTATATAGGCGTTTTCAGGAGGAATTTTTTCTAGTAGGGTGTGGGGGTCGGAGTAAGGGTTACGGGGGATGATATTTCCTTGGGGGAAGGGACATTTCTATGGAGGGGGCGCCAGATTTCCCAGCATTATTGAAAAAACGATCAGAAATTAACTAAAAAAAAGTTTTTTTTTCAACTGAAAGTAAGGAACAATATTAAAACCTAAAATGAACAAAAATTATTGCGTATATGAGGGGGTTCACCCTCTAGTCAATACCTCCCTCTTTACGCTAAAGCTTTTTTTAGTACTTTCAAAAGAGCTATCTATTCTAATTAACCAGCCTTTGTGATTCAGGGGTTTGTGATTCGAACAAAATTCGAACTTTAGCTTAAAGAGCGAGGTATTGAATAGGGAGCGACCTCCCTAGTATACGTAATAAAAACATACGAATATAGAAATTCTTTAAGTGAGTTAATTCGTAAGTTACGTCAGAACAAAATTTCGAGAAAGCCAATTAGCCAAAAAAAAGGAAAATTGATATGCGAATTTCGTTTTAATTATTCATGTACGGTGAGCCAAAATCAAAGCGACATTAATTCAAACACGTTCAGAAATTAACTAAAAAAAACAAGTTTTTTTTAACTGAAAGTAAGGAGCGACATTAAAACTTAAAATGAACAGAAATTATTCCGTATATGAAAGGGGCTGTCCCCTCCTCAACGCCTCGCTCTTTACGATAATGCTGGACCCTGTCTCCCAACTTTATTTTTTAAAACAATAAAAAACTTTAGCGTAAAGAGCGAGGCGTTGAGGAGGGGACAGCCCCTTTCATATACGGAATAATTTCTGTTCGTTTAAAGTTTTAATGTCACTCCTTACTGTCAGTTAAAAAAAAACTTGTTTTTTAAGTTAATCTTGTCAGAAGCAACACTATAGCGTTGCCTATAGAAAAGGCCATAAGGCTTCATCGTTTTAAACTCTTTTTTTCAAAGGCACTTCATATGGAAGGGGTGGTCGTATAAATTTTGGAGGGGATCGTTGGATTGGAAATCAGAAGTTCTAGGCCCTTTTAAGAGTAAAAAGTGATCGTAGGGCAACCAGACTCCTCACACCATGCCCTTTTTTTCCCGAAATCCATCCGATCAAACTTTTGAGATAGCCATTTTGTTAAAAATAGTTCAAAGATCAAATAACATATACTCCTGGGTTGAAACAACACCACATTGCCCGGCTCTGTAACCTGCCCCCCCCCCCCCAAAAAAAAATATTAACGACACTTTATTCCGAAATTTATTGAAGTTGACCCCTGGACCGAACCCCCCCCTTCCCCTCGCTCCAAAAAACATCAATAATATGTTATTCTAAACTTATGGGAGCTAACCCCAGGCCCACCATAGCCCACCCCCCACAACAGAAAAATATGGGAGCTGACACATGGCCCTCCATGGCTTGAACCCCTCCCCCCCCCAAAAAAAAAAAAGAAATATTAACGATATTTTCCTCCCAAAACTTAGGAGAGATGACCTCTGGCCCTCCACGGCCCATCATGTTACAAATTTTTTTCTTATGTACTTATTACAACATTGAAAATAAAAATTACAGTAAAATTAAATTTCAAACTGAGAAACTTTCAGCAAATAACATCATTATATATGAAACGTTCAGTTTAATTTTATTAGTTCTTTCCAAGACTGTTCAAGACAATTATAGTTTCACTACAAACAAGAGTTTGGCCCGTAAAGTCTAGTCCCTAACTGTAAAGTCTAAAGACTATTGCGTCATTGGCGCTTCTCTGATAACAAATTATATTACAAATATTTTCTTTTCCAGTTATTACAGCATTGAAAATGAAAATAAAAATTACAGTGAAATAAAATCTTGAACTGATGAGCTTTCAACAAATAATATCATTATATATCAAATGTTCAGTTTGATTTTATTGGTTCTTTCCGAGACTGTTCAAGAGACATATAGTTTTTAGACTTTTACAGTTAAGAAAGGGGGCAGTACCAATCCCTTGTTTGTAATGATTTTTGTTTGTTTTAACCTTGATTTACATATTCAATTTAAGCTTTACTCGTTTAAAATTTATCTATTAATTTATACTACCACCTGCTGTATGTTCGTTTGCTTGTTTATTTAACCGTATATGTATGTATTTGTATATTTAAAAAACAAAATATTGAAAACGACTCCATTTTCTTTTTTTTTTTTTTTTTTTTTTTTTTTAAAATTGGCACCTGATACTTTTTGGCCTGAAAAAAAAAATGAATTAGATAGATTAAGAGTTTTACAAAACTCGTTTAGAGCCTTAATTTTGGAAACGCACTTTTTATTTAAAAACAATAACATTTTTCATGTTGATGACATCACATGCATATTATACATTTAAAGAACAACAACAAGTAGATACATGACAGTATTTAACTAGTTGTATTACCAGTAAAATTCTATACGAATATGACACGAACCAGAACTACTTATATCTGCCCTGGATGTGAGAGGCCGTGAGGGAAAGGTGTGAGGATTCAGTGCTCGAAATGCCTTTTATGGTTCCATCACCCTGCGCTGGAACCACACCAGTAATACGGCAAGAAGACCCCAACTGGAAATGCAGCTCATGTGTTATGGCTGTTGTAACTGAGCACCCTGTAGCTGATACTCCTGCATACTCTGTCGTTAACCCCAACAATATGCATTCCCTGCCTTTGGAAAACCCGCTCACTCAAAATTGTCCCAATAGTTGTGAGAGTTGCCTTTCAAAAGACAATTTAATTCTGCAATTTGAAAAAGATTCACGGCATGGAAGAAAAAATTGAATCTCAAGCCCGATCCCTGTCGATGAAACGGACCAAAATCGATGCACTGACTTTACAGCTATTTGAAAAGGTTGTGACGTTGTGGTGAAAATTGCCCAGGGACTAGGAATCACCGACCGAAAGACGAGAAACTAAGAAAAAGAGTTTCTTTTTATATCAACTGGTACATGCAACTTGGTGAATAATGTCCATTTATTCATGAAAGCAAAAACGTTAATAATATGGAGAAAACAACCAAATCAATGGGAAAATTTCCGTGTAAATAAAGTTTGCAAGTATTTCGAATGAGGTTCCTGCAACAAAAAAGACAACTGTAAATTTCTACATATATGCCGAAAATACAAACTGAAAAAGTGCAAAGCAACAAATTGCAATTTTGATCATGTCGATCTTTGCCCTATGATGGCTTGTGCAGACTAGTTGTGCAGTTTTGCTCATAGTGTTAGTCATTTAAAATGTCCCATTAATCGTTCAGTGCCTTTTAAGTATTTTGACCGTTTGCCTCGTTTTAATCGTTTTAACCGTGATCCAGTATTCAATTATAGTATGCCAAGCCATAGCCAGATTGTTTATGGGAGCAATGCTTCAAGCAATAATCATAGACCCGAGCCGGTGTCAAAAAACTTTTCGAGACCAGGGGGCCAACAGCTGAGCCAAAGAAACCCACCTTTTCGGTTCCCCTCCCCACCAATCGCGCCCCGACAATCTTTTTCAATACTGACATCACGTTACTGGATCCCTTCTTCGTGGTCACCACGGGTCAGACGGGCTCAGCATATCTCTCTGGTTCCTCTTGGAGCTCTCCCCCTTCCTCCCTCCCACAATCCCTAGGTCTATCCTTCCTAAAATATCATACTCCCGCGTTTTGACTATAAGCCACGCCGTCCCACTTAGTAACAGGTTTTTGCCATTAGAAGAAACTGATCTTGCAGAATCGTTAGAACACCAGGAAACTGTCTGCACAAGGACTAAGGTGAAAACCAAGGTAAAAGAAAACTCTTCTGACATTTTTGCTCTGCCTAGTTTTTTGTATAGTTGTGTGGAAAGTTTAAATACGGATAAGATTATTGAGCTGAAGAATCTAGCTCAAGTAATTGGAGTCTCAATAGTAGCAGTAACAGAGGTCATAGGCAAAATCCGGATCCACTCAGTTTATCAGGTTATAATAAAATGATAAAGTTACGTCCAGATGACCACTGGCTTGGAAAAAAGGGAGGAGGTCTTGCAATTAATATTGATAAGAAAATTCCTGCTTTTTAGATAGAGGTACCTGTACTTGATGATTATGATGAGATTCTTTGGGTATTTGCAAAGCGCCTGCCCTCCCATTATAATGGTATAGCTGTTTGTGTTTTTTATTATTCGCCAGGACAAGATGTCAGTTCTCAAAAAGCTTCCCGGGAAAAACTTCAATTAAGCGCTGACTGCGTACAGGATAAATACCCCACAGGTGGTATCTTCTTGCTTGGTGACACTAACGAACTACGAATTGAGTCTTTGTAGGCAGGATTAGGTCTAAAACAGTTAGTTAATTGCCCAACAACAAAACGTGACACGGCTCTGGACCGCATCGCTACTAACATGTCTCAATTCTGCAGGAAACCCTTCCCAGGCCCCCCAATAGGAGGAAGCTACCACTTCACCCGCTACACCCCACAAGCAGAGTCCGGGTCACGTACACTACAGAAACAACTACAAGTCGGCCAATCACAAACAGCGGTTTGTTTGGTTTCGGCAATTGGCTCACGACTGAAAAATGGGACGGCATAATTTCTACGGCTAATACTGATGAAATGGCCACTACTTTTCAAGGAAAACTTCTCGGCAAGTACCATTTCTATTTTCCTGAAAAGTTAACAAACGTTTTTCAGCACTTCGTCCGTACCTTACAAAAGAAATCAAAGCACTAAGCAGGAAAATGATACAAATTTTCAGGAACAAAAAACATAAAGAAGCTACTACCCCGAAGAATAAAATCACAGGAATGACCCGCCAGACAGCGGCGTTGTGTTACCAAAGGAAGTATCTCATTTATTCGATTCTAAGTCTGGACAGTGGTAAAAAAGGATAAAACAAATGACAGGCAAAACGCAGGCTGGACTGGATTTTTGCTATAATGAGCCGGACAAAGAAACTGGATATTGCCTAAACACTCACCTGGCAGCAATTGTTCAGTCACTTTCACCACTAAACTTGGAGGATTTTCCACGTCCATCTCCAAATCTTATGGATTTCGCAATCATCACAGAATCCCAAGTTCGCCTCAAATTGATAAAACCAAAGAGGACCAGTATTACACCACTCGATATTCCTGTTGACCTCGCTAAGGCTTTTCCTGAATTTTTGAGTGATCTGTTAACTTTAATATTCAACAAGATTACAATGTCAGGCCAGTATCCGCGAAATTGGAAAAAGAGATTCATAACCCCTAGCAGAGGCAACACTATAGCATTGCCTATAGTAAAGGCCAAACGGCTCCAATGTTTTATTACTATTTACTTTTTATTTTAAGAGGAACTTCATATGGAAGGGGTCGTCGTATAAACTTCAAAGGGGGCTCATTCGATTGGAAATCGAGAGTTCTAGTTCCCTTTTTAAGGGTCAAAGGTAATTGGAAGGAAACTAACACCCCTTCCACGTCCACCATTTTCCCAAACACATCCAATCAAAATTTTGAGATAGCCATTTTGTTCAACGTAGGTGATTTCCAGACATAAATAATGTTTTTGAGTAAAATACTCCCCCCACATCCCTCAGGGCACGGGTGGTCAATTATGCCCATAGGAGCATGTAAGGCTTTTAAAGGAAGCTTTGTCTTAAAAACTTCAAAAAGGACTCATTCGATTAAAAATTCAAAGGGCTAGTGCCCTTTTTAAGAGTCGAAAGTGATTGGAGGGCAACTAACCCCCCTCCCACGCCCACCTTTTTCCAAAACATATCCAATCAAAATTTTAAGATAGGCATTTTGTTCAACGTAGTTGAAAACTGTAGAAATTAGGTCTCTAAGGATGACACCCCCCCCCCCACAGCCCTCAGGGCAAGGGTTGTAAGTTATGCCCTGGGTGCATACAAGGTTTTAATAGAAAGCGTTGTCGTAGAAACTTCAAAAAAGGCTCATTCGATGGGAAATTGAAATGGCTAGTGGCCTTTTTGATAGTCGAAAGTGATTGGAAGGCAAGTAATATCCCCGTCCACGCCCACCATTTCCACAAACACATCTAATCAAAATTTTGAGATATCCGTCTAGTTTAACGTAGTTGAAAGTTCCAGAAATTATATTTATGACCAGGACAATCCCCCCGAAATCTTAAGGGCAAGGGTTATAAGCTATACCCTAGGGGCATATATGGTTCTTATGGAAGGAATACTCGTATAAACTTGAGAGAGGGTTCATTTGATTGGAAATTGAAAGCTCTAGTTCACTTTTTAAGCGTCAAAAGATATCAGAGGGTGACCAGCCCCCCCACGCCCTTTTTTCCCAAATAAATCCGATAAAAATTTTGAGTTAGCTATTTTGCTAAAAATAGTTCCAAGATCATACAACAAAAACTCCGGTGTCGACACAACCCCACAGGGCCCGCGGGGCAGGCATTTTAAGTCATACCCTGGGGGCATATAAGGTTCTTATGGAAAGGATGCTGGTATAAACTTCAAAGAGGGCTCATTTGACTGGAAATTCAAAGTTCTATTTCACTTTTCGAGTCAAAAGAGGTTGGAGGGCACCTAGCCCCCCTCCACGCCCTTTTTTCCTCAAACCCAACCGATAAGAACTTTGAGATAGCCATTTTTTAAAAAATAGTTCAAAGACCATATAACAAAAACCCCGGGGTCGACACATCCCCCCAGGGCCCGAGGGCAGGCGTTGTAAGTTATGCCCTGGGGTAATACATGGTTTTTATGGTAGGGATGCTCGTATAAACTTCAGAGGGATTATTTCATAGGACATCGAAAGTTCTCTTTCAGTTTTTGAGAGTCAAGAGACATTGGAGGGCAACTAGCCGACCTCAAGCCCCTTTTTCCCCAAGTGCATCCGATAAAAATTTTGAGATAGCCATTAAGTTAAAAATTGTTCAAAAGTCATATAACAAAAGATGAAGTGTTGACACAACCCCCCAGGGCCCGGGGGCAGGCGTTGTAAGTTATGCCCTGGGGCATATATTGTTCTTATGAAAGGGATGTTCGTATAAACTTCAGAGAGGGCTCGTTTGATTGGAAATTGAAAGTTCGAGTTCACTTTTTAATAGTCAAAAGAGATCCGAGAGCAACTAGCCCCCCCCCCCCGACCTTCTTTTTCCAAACCCATTTGATGAAAATTTTGAGGTAGAAATTTTGTTAAAAATAGTTCAAAGGTCGGATAAGAAAAACTATGGTGTCAATTCAACCCCCCAGGGCCCGGGGAAAGGCGTTCTAAGTTATGCCCTACAGGCATGTATGGTTCTTATGAAAGGGATGCTCGTATAAACTGCATAAAGGACTCATTTGATTGGAAATTGAAAGTTCTAGTTCTTTTTTTAAGAATAGAAAGATTTAAGGACATCTAGCCCCCCCCCACGCTCTTTTTTTTCCAAACCCATCCTCTACAAATTCTTAGATAGCCAGCTTTTTAGAAATTGTAAAAAAATATCAGATAACAAAAATTCCGGTGTCAACACAACCCTTCAGGACCCGGGGGGTAGGCGTTGTAAGCGTGGCCCTGGGGGCGTGGATGGTTCTTATGAAAGGGATGCTCGTATAAACTTCAACGAGGGCTCATTTGATTGGAAATTGAAAGTTTTAGTTCACTTTTTAAAAGTCAAAAGATATCCGAGAGTAATTAGCCCCCCCCCACACACACCCTTTTTCCCCCAAGCCCATCCAATAAAATTTTTAAATAACCATTTCATCAAAAATAGTTCAAAGGTCAGATAAGAAAAACTCCGGGACCGACGCAACCCCCCAGGCCCGGAGGCAGGCGTTGTAAGTAATGCTCTGGGCATATATAGTTCTTATGGAAGGGATGCTCGTATAAACTTCGGAGAAGGCACATTTGATTGGAAATCGAAAGGTCTCGTTCACTTTTTAAGAGTCAAAAGAGACGGAGGTTAATTAAACCTCCCCCCCCCCCTTCCACGCCCTAAATGCATCAGATAAAAATTTGGAGATGGTCATTTTGTTAAAAATAGTTCAAACTTCAGATAAAAAAAAACTCCGGTGTCGACACAGACCCCAGGGCCCAGGGGTAGGCGTTGTAATTTATGCCCTAGGGGCATATGTGGTTGTTATGGAAGGGATGCTCGTATACATAGAGGGCTCATTTGATTGAAAACTGAAAGATGTAATTCACTTTTTAAGAGTCAAAAGTGATCAGAGGGCAACTAGCCTCCCCCACACTCCATTTATTTTTTTCCCAGAGGCACTTCATATAGAAGGGGTCGTCATATAAGCTTGAAAGGGGGATCATTCGACTGGAAATCGATCGTTCTAGTGCTCTTTTTAAGAGTCAAAAGTGATCGGAGGGCAACTAGTCCCCACCCCAAGCCCTGTTTCCCTAAATACATCTGATAAAAAATTTGAGTCAGCCATTTTGTTAAAAATAGTTCATAGATCACATAACAAAAACTCCTTTACGTATGGCCATTTCGTTAAAAATAGTTCAAAGGTCATATAAGAAAATCTTATGTGTCGACGCGACCCCCCAGGGCCAGTGACAGGCCTTGTAAGTATTGCTCTGGGGGTATGTATGGTTCTTATGGAAGGTATGCTCGTATAAACTTCGGAGAGGGCTCATTTGATTGGAAATTGAAAGCTCTAATTCCCTTATAAAGAGTCAAAAGATATTGGAGGGCAACTAGCCCCTCAACCCTCCATGCCCTGTTTCCTAAAAACCATCCGATACGAACTTTGAGATAGTCATTTTTTTTTAAATAGTTCGAAGATCATACAATGAAAACTCCGAGAGCGACACAAGCCCCCAGAGCTCGGAGGCAGGCGCTGTAAGTAATGCTCTGGTGGCATATATAGTTCTTATGGAAGGGATACTCGTATAAACTTCGGAGAGGGCTCATATGATTGGAAATTGAAAGTCATCGTTCATTTTTCGAGTGTCAAAAGAGATCGGAGGGCAACTAGTCTCTCTCCCGCCTCTATACGTTTCATTTTTCTGAAGCCCATCTGATACGGCCTTCGACAGACCCATTTTTTCCAAAATGGTTCAAAGATCATATAACGAAACTTCCGTGGTTGATACAATCGTTCAGAGCCTGGGGCAGGCGTCATAAGTTATGTGTGGGGGAATATATAGCTCTTATGTAAGGGATGCTTGTATAAACTTCAGAGAGCGTTCATTTGATTGGAAATTGAAAGTTCTTGTTCAGTTTTTAAGAGTCAAAAGAGATCAGAGGGCATCTATCCCCCCCACGCCCCTTTTCCCCCAACTGCATCCGATGAAATTTTTGAGACATCCATTTGTTAAAAATAGTTCAAAGGTCAGATAAAAAGACTACAGTGTCAACAAAACTACCCAGGACCTAGGGGCAGGCGTCGCAACCTATACCCTGGGGGCATATATGGTTTTTATGGAAGGGATGCTCGTACAGACATGGTTAGAGGCTAATTTCAATGAAAGTTGAAATTTCTGTTTCAGTTTTAAAGAGTCCAAAGGAATTGAATAGTTTCTAGCCCCCGCCAAGCCGTTTTTCGCATAACCCATCCGATACAATTTTGAGATGTCCATTTTTTAAAACAGTCAACACAACTCCCCAGGACCCAGTGACAGGCGTTGTAAGGGCAATTAGCACCCCCCCCCCCTCACGCCCTTTTTCCCCAAATCCATCTTATAAAAATTTTGAGATAGCCATTTTGGTAAAAATAGTTCAAACATCAGTTAATAAAAACTCCAAGGCTGACACAAACCCATTTTTTCACTCTAATATTTTTACTTTAATACCAGTTTTGATACTTTGACGAAAATTTGATTTTTTTTTTTTTTAAGTTTGATTTTGAAATAAGGAATTCTTAAAAACTTGAAACTTTTTGCAATCAAAACGAATAAAAATTAATCAAACAAAAACTTTCCGAAAAATAAGTTTTTAAATGAAAATTAAAGTCTATTTTAAACTTAAGCTCAGCAGTAATAAATACCTGTTAAAATTCAAACTCAAAACGACCAGAAATTATTATTAAAGAATAAATAAAACCCAGAACGAACACAAATTAAATAAGCAATCATAGCAAAAAACATACAACAAGTAGTAATATAAATGAATAAATAGATCTTAAAGCGAGTAATGCTTAGATTGAATATGAAAATCAAGCTTAAAACGAAAAAAATATTTTGCTATTGAAGTATAAATGAAACTTAAAACAAACAGAAATTAAATAAACAATCAATGCAAACAAACATACAATAGATCTTAGTAAATGAATAAATAAATCTTAAAACGAGTGAAACTTAAATTGAATATGCAAATCAAGCTTGAAACGAACAAAAATCACTATAAACAAGAGTTTGGGTATCGCCACCTGCTTTCATTTTAAAAGTCTAAAACCTACTGCGTCATTGGCGCTTTACCGAAAACTATATACGTCTTGAACAGACGCAGTAGGCTTTTGGTTTTTACAGTTAAAGAAGGGGGGCAGTATTCAAACTCTTGTTTGTAGTGAAACTATGTTCGTCTTGAACAATTTTAGAAAGAACTATTAAATTCAACTGAATATTTGATGTATAATCATATTAATTGCTGAAAACTCGTCAATTCAAAATTTTACTATAATTTTAATGTTTATTTTCAATATTAAGTATAAAAGAAATTATTTGTAATAAAATTGGTTTTCAGTGAAGCGCCAATAACGCAGTAGGTTTTAGACTTTTACAGTGAGAGAAAGAGGCGGTACCCAAACTCTTGTTTGTAGTGATTTTTGTTCGTTTCAAGCTTGATTTGCATATTCAATTTAAGTTTCACTCGTTTTAAGATTTATTTTTTCATTTACATTAATATCTATTGCATGTTTGTTTGCATTGATTATTTAATTCCTATTCGTTTTAAGTTTCATTTATACTTCAATAGCAATTTTTTTTTTCGTCTTAAGCTTGATTTTCATATTCAATCTAAGCATTACTCGCTTTAAATCTATTTATTTATTTATATTATTACTTGTTGTATGTTTTTTTACTATGATCGTTTATTTAATTTCTGTTCGTTTGTAGTCACAATTTAAAAAAATTGCCCTTAAAAGGTTTAATCGTCCTCGCCTCATCCGAATTTAAATTATCCAGTAGTGTCGAATTCTGAATGAAGGGATCTACTTGTTTTTATTTCTTGATAGTCCAAGTCAAATTGCTGCAGGTCACTCAGTCATGTACTCCACTTGACGACCTGAAAACAAGTTGCTTCCTTTTCATTAGGGATGAAACACTTGAGACATTTAGTGTATTCCTATTTTTAGTTTTGATGACCAACAAAATCAAGAACTGTCTCTCTGCTCCAGAACGTTTTGGGTTTCATTTATTCTTTAATAGTAATTTCTGGTCGTTTTGAGTTTCAATTTTAACAGGTATTTGTATCTGCTGAACTCGAACATTAAAATGGCTTTTACTTTTCTTTGCAAAACTTAACTTTCGGAAAGTTTTTTTTTATTAATCCCCAAAAAAGGAGTCCCCTGTGGTTTTACTGGTGTGCGGCCTATTACGATGACATCGATTTTTAGCAAGATTTATAAAAGTTTCATCGCTGGTTGGCTGAAAACTTGTATTCTGCATAAAATTGGCCCTCAACAATTCGGTAATATTCCCAAGAGTTCGACAAGTCATTTTGCTTGATAAGATTTTAAAGCATCTAGATGAATGGGAACGCTGGGTCAACCTCATCAGAATTGACCTAAAGAAAGCATTGGACCTGATCTGCCATAGAACCCTTATCCACAAGCTATTTACAAATTTTAATGTCGATGTGTATTTGATAAGAATAGTTGCAAATTTTCTTTCAGGTAGAAGTAAAAAAACTAAGTATAAATCAGCCTAATCTGATCCCTAGCCAATTTACTGTGGAGTTCCCCAGGGAACAATTTTAGGCCCTCTACTTTTTTTTATTATGGTTAATGAGCTGGCAAATGATGAATCGGATCGCTTGAAGTTCGTTGATGATCTATCCGTACTGGAGCTAGGCAAAAAGAGTGTTTCAAGTGAGGCAGACAGAACAACGGCGAGTTTATCACGACAAGCTGAGGAGGGCAAAATGATAGTCAAGCATGAAAAATCACTCATATTAACTTTTTCTTTTCTGAGGGACAGTTCATCTCTTGCTTTACAGAATGTTTCAAGCATCATGGATATCAAACTCTTGGGAATATATCTCACACATGACCTGAAGTGGGAAAAACAGACACAGGACATGATCAAACAGGCAAACCTGGGTATCCTTTCTTTAAAACTCCTTGCTCGTCATGGTGTCCCAACCCCTTAACTATTGTGTACTTTTCTTACATTTGTCAGACCGCTGGTAGAATATGCTTGTCCCGTTTGGCATTACAGCCTGACTTCAGACCAGAAGGACCGCCTGGAAAGGACCCAGTACCAGGCTCTTCTGGTAGTGTCAAAATCTCCCCAAGTCCCTTATTGCTCCCTTTTGAAACAATTTTCACTTAAAACTCTTTCAACACGCCGTGATTAATTGTGTTTTAAATTTGGTGTCAGTGTTTTGGAAAATTCGCGGCTTCGTGAAATCCTCCCCTCTGAGCATCTTCCTTCGCGCCAAAGGCTCCCGCGAAAAGTAGCTCAACCGGTACCAAAAATTCAGTCGGTACCAGCAAGGCATATGCGATATGCAAGCAGTTTTGTTCCTTTGTTCGTCAAGATTTTTAATTCTGCACCCACATGTCAATAATTGTATATATTTATTTTCTTTAGTTCATTATTCTTTTATTCGTTTAACTCTGTTTAGTTTGAATCTGTGGTATTCGAATCAATGTATATTTTTGCATGACAATGGCTATGGCTGTGATTTTCATATTTTTTATATATGTTTAGTGTCTTATTATGACAAAAACTGCCGCTGATTGGCGTGACCATTTTTATGGAGTTTGAAAATAAAATCGTTATTTATTTTTTTTACTTATTTATTGTAAAGACGTCATGCACAAATATAAAAGGGTGCATACATGTTACAGCCATAAATGATGTCATATTAAAAATCACATCATAATATATATTTCAAAGAGGTCATTCATAGTATAAAACTAAATCATGTCTAGAAAAATGTATCTGTCTATTTATAAACAGTGATTCATAAGGATAGTTCCATAATTATAAATAAAAGCGCCAAGAGGAAGATCAAAAAAACTAAAATATAGAATTCTTATAAATGATGATTCATTGGA
This sequence comes from Artemia sp. Qi Xiang Cuo, assembly GCF_049724085.1. NCBI lineage: Eukaryota > Metazoa > Arthropoda > Branchiopoda > Anostraca > Artemiidae > Artemia > Artemia sp. Qi Xiang Cuo. Next base: position 54,508,900 of record NC_142794.1, read on the forward strand.
ACAAGAAGAAATTCCTGTCCAACCACGTGAACCATCAAACGCGATAAGACAAAGAGAAAGACTCAAAACACACAAATTCACAATTGCTTAAAATGAACAACCTGGACCATCAAATGATACAAGACCACTCCAAACAGCTAAAGTAAAGAGCATTGAAGAAACGTTTGAAGTAACAAAAATCAAAAAAGACCAAGAGAACAACCCAAAAAATGTAAATTCATGATTGCTCAAAATGAGCATAATTCTAATTGTATAATCCTAATATCATTTATAAGAATCGCTGTTTCCTAAGCAGAATCTATCCATAGCCAAAATTCAGTGTGTGAAATAGTTTGTACAAAAACAGGAACATCTAAATTGCTCACCAGTCAAATTCTTAAACAAAATTTCAGTGTGACCTCCATTTATCATTCTTAAGCCAACATATACAAACTTCATTCCTTTCAAAAATAAACAATTTTTGATTTGAAAAAGCACATTTTTTATATGACATCAGATACATATACAAATAACATTTAAAGGAAGATGAGGAAATGATAGTATGGCCATCTTAAATACCTCTAGCTCTGGCTCCATAACCATCTCTACTTCTGGCATCTGAAAAGTTTTTGTTATAACAAACTAATTTAGCAACTCCCGCATTCCATATACTTTGTCATTCTGTTGGTTTATTTACCTGTTTTCTAAAAGCTCTTTTAGAGCATTAGCTGACCTTTGAATAACTTCTCCAGCTGCAATACGGTTTACTACATGCTCTTCAAGTTCTTTAATCCTTGTAGTCATTCTCTAGGAACAAGCAGGAAACTGTAAGCAAATGAAACTTCAATAATGCTCCAAGCCAACTAAAAAGGAAAGAAAAGGTTATATTGCTGTTTTATAATAAGAACAGGTTTGTAATAAAATCTAATGCTTTTTTATTTTTTTAAAAACTTGAAACAAATTTTAACCTATAATTATATTTTAAATTATTGGACCCAGGCTTTTGTTAAATTCTTTAAATATTATTCTACATATCATTATTAATTACTATAAATCAATTATTCAACAAACACAGATGTTTTTTGAAGTTTTACCAGAAAAATTTATTTTTGTTCATCTAATTGACTGCTTTGCAGCCAGTAACAATGGCTAGGTAAATGGAGATCAATTGGAATTAGTCAGTAAAGTAGGGTGTAAATGGGAATAACTTACAAATAAATGCTTCCCTCGAGATCCTCCCATGACATATCTTGTATTCCCCTTCCCCTTAAGGTGTGGACCTGTGTGCATCTATAGAATTAGAATATGACCACAAGCTACCCTCTCTACAGCAAACATCTAAAATTCTGACCCTATCTATTCAATTCAGCAGTTTCAATGCACTTCCAGAATCTTGTGTAATATAACTTTATTTATGGAACATTTGAAAAAAAACTAATGCTTATAGGAATTTCTTGCGCAATTTTAAGGATACTTGGTAGATTTTTCTAAAAACAAAGTCAGAATGTCTTTTCTCATGGAAGTGAAGAGCTCTGTTGAAATTTCCCATGTGCAAAAATTAAATCTGTAGCATTAACGAAACTTAGAACAATCAGAAATGGTCCTAAAAAACAGAGCCCTAGAAATGTCTATAGCCCCTGCTTGTTAAACCAGTGTTTTATACTATGTGTTTAGTAAGTTATATCATGACAAAACTACTTGTGTAGAAAAGAACTATATTTGTGCTGATTGAACAACATGAAGCATTGTAGCAGCCTTTTTACAAATCAGTTATATGTTTAGTAAGTTATATCATGGCAAAACTACTTGTGTACAAAAGAACTATATTTGTGCTGATTGAACAACACGAAGTTTTGTAGCAGCCTATGGTTGGATTGACAAACAAGTGTCTAGGGAGCTATACCTTGGTTCTATTTCCTCACCATCAATTAAATGTTGTTACTGTCAACCCCTCAAAACTTTATAAGTAGTATGTACCAGGAAGTTTTGCCTTAAAGAATGATCTTATGTTTTTTTAAATATCGCCTCAAATATCTTTTTTGTACCCAAATCATTTTGCCTCTCTATTTGCTGACACAAAATCAACATTGTTACTTTTAAAATAAGCCAAGCATGCAAGCTAATGCTGTATTACTTTTGAAATCAGTTATTTACAAATCAATTATTTACTTTTTACAAATCAGTTATATGTTTAGTAAGTTATATCATGGCAAAACTACTTGTGTACAAAAGAACTATATTTGTGCTGATTGAACAACACGAAGTTTTGTAGCAGCCTATGGTTGGATTGACAAACAAGTGTCTAGGGAGCTATACCTTGGTTCTATTTCCTCACCATCAATTAAATGTTGTTACTGTCAACCCCTCAAAACTTTATAAGTAGTATGTACCAGGAAGTTTTGCCTTAAAGAATGATCTTATGTTTTTTAAATATCGCCTCAAATATCTTTTTTGTACCCAAATCATTTTGCCTCTCTATTTGCTGACACAAAATCAACATTGTTACTTTTAAAATAAGCCAAGCATGCAAGCTAATGCTGAATTACTTTCCCCAAAACATAAAACCTAACCAAATCTATGCTATTTTTCTTTTATGCATCACATAAGCTACAAGCTTTACTTCGCCTCAAGATTGAACCATCTATTATTTTACCCAATGTATTTGTTAGTCAGAAGAATTTGATTCTATGCATACTGCTAAACAACTAAAGCACAAACACTTCAGCAGTAATAGAAAAATCACTCCACTGCATTGTCTATTGTATTAAGCAAGCAATAATTAAAGTTCATTAAAATAAAACTAAAATTTCTTTTCACAAAGCAAAGCACAATCCCCTTGTATTTATTTATAATTTGTTAGTCTACTTATATATATTTTATTTATAATTGTTGGTGTTTGTGTAACTGCACCCATGTATCTGCACCCTTGTGCAACTGAACCCCTGTTTACTCAACCCTTGTTCAGCTGACCCCCATTTAGATCCAGCCCTGTTTGACTCAACTCAACACAAATTATAAGCATAAGATTGAACTAGTACTGATTAAAAGCTCAAAATTTGCTTCTTGCTTTGTTTGCAGTTTCTGACTCATATTAACCATCTGGCTAACCCAATAACATATCCAAATTTTAAGAGACTTCTAGGAATTAGTCTAGAGCTGAAATCATGGTCAAATAAAGTCTTTTTCTGGCTTCATTGCAAACTATGAGCATTCGTGGTAGATATAAGCCTCATTATCAGGCACCAGGTTCAAACACAGATTGCTATCAAGTTCTACATCAAATGTTTTTAGGGGTGTGGGTTCAACACAAATCTGCTTCTAAGTGTTTTCAGCTGCCAGGTTCTCCCCGTGTTTGAACCCAGGTTTCTTGAATCTGGAACCTGTAGAAATACGAGGTTCAAACCCAAGTTCTACATTCATTGGCAATTAATTCAAAAATGGCTAACCATCCTGAATTCACAGCCCATGAAGTTTGCTCATTGAGATCCCAAACTCGACTTTGAATTGAAAATCAGTATTTTGCAGTAGGCATCAAGACATGGCTAATTGTAGAAAAAGCCAAGACAGATAGTCTGGGTAATTGAGAATGAAATTCTATTCTTCAGTATCAAGCATTTTCAGCAGCAAAGTTTCAACCCTGTGTTTTCCTCAGGAACCCACTTTGTGAAAATACTGGATGCACTAGAAGAGAACATCCTGTATTTTAACCCGCTGAGCCAGAAAACAAGGCTCTGTTGTTATATTTTTCTATGCTTTGCTTAGGTTTATTGGTTATTTTATGGCACTCATTTTAAATTTTAATCAACTTTCAATATTGTTGTATCCTTTAAATTTTTGAGCCTTGTTATAGAATTCCAAGCAATGCATATGAAGTGATTTTCAGCCCTTCTCTATCAAAGAGGGTGAGGTAGAAGCCAGCCAAAAAATAAAGTTCATGATTTGCATCATAGCTCAAACTTTGAGGGCATATTATCTAGACCCCGGCACTGTGCCGGCGGATCGACTGAACGCCGCCAACGAGAGGCCCGGTCGAACACCGCCGAAGTGTCGTAACGCCACAGGCGCGCCACCGCCGACAGAGGCGGCGGCGTTCGGTCGACTTGAAATTAATTTTGTGGCAATTCTTTATTGCGTCAACCGCAAAGTTGGAGCTTTTCCTTCTCGTGTGGTTTAGTATTTCGATATTCCTGATTTGAAATCAAGCAGGGCTTGCACCATCTCCGAATTTTCGGGTATTTCCCCGAAAATCTATGCGTCATTCCGAAAAAAATTTGGTTCCCCGAATCCCCAAAAATCACGCAATCACGGTGCCACCCCTAGCGATTTATCACCAGTGACTTTCCCCGCCAAATATTATTCTGCACGCCATTCTTCGTTACTACTCTCCGGTTCGTCAATTTTTGTTTCTTTTGTTATTTTTCTTAAGAATCAGATAGAGGCAATATTCAGTTACATATATTGCAATATACACAGTTCTTCATATGTTGACAAAAAAAAGTATCGTCTTTATAAAATGAATTTAAATCATTTAGAACGCAGTTTCCCAATCGCTATTTCTAACATAGTTCGCAGTCAAGAATTTTATTTTCAAGCTGAATAGAATTATAGAACGAATTCACTACTATACAGCTTCAGCCTTCAGTTGGATTTTGAAATTGACAGCTGACAGATTGTTTCTACAGCTGAATTGTAAGTTTGCAGATTTTTTTTTTTTGGCAGTTTTTAGATAAGATTTTCTTAATGTTTAATACTCAATTGTTGAACGCCTGATAGAAAATACAATCTTCTTTCAGAAGCTTTTCTTTTTAATTTATAGCAGAGACGGCATTTTATCAAGGTGGTATCCAGAGGGGGGGGGGGGTTAGTGAGCTATCATATTTAAATGATAATACCTCAATTTTTTTTTAAAGCAGGGGTGCCATTAAGTTAATTATTTTTTTTTATTTAAAGCAGAGACGATATCCTATCAAGATAGTATCCATAGGGGGGGATAGGGAGTTACTATATTTAAGTGATAGTACCTTGATTTTTTTTTTTTTTTTTTTTTTTTTTTTTTTTTTTTGAAAGCATGGATGCCAGAAAGTTGAGAAGTTGACAAAAATTAACAAGATTTTCGTGAGTTATACTTGATACAGCACTTGCATGTTTTTATCGTCCAAAGGGAAAGGGACATGCGTCCAACCGGTTTTTATTTTTATTCATGAAACGGGTTTAATTTGAAAACATTCATTCATAAATACCTGGCAAATTCACACTAAAACAAATTGGTGTGACAAAAGCGATATCGACATCCCCACCTAACGTTGCGCTCGAGTGACAATGGCGCTTTGGTCCAGTGCCCAAGTTACATTAAAAGGCCAGGTCATAATAAAAGCTTTCAATTTGGGAGGTTCAAGGAGGAGTCTTTGAGAGTCGTATGACCTCAGGGTACTAGCTATTGCAACGTTCTTACACATCTACAGTGGTTTAAAAAATTCGATCACCCCACAAATGATTACCAAAAATATGCACAAGTATAACAAATGTAACATTTGGAATATTACAACACTTTTTTCAAAGCTTTGAAGAAAAGCAAAAAAGGCTATATACCCCTAACTAAGCTTGAAAGCTATTTTAAAAAGAAACTCTTTGGAGATTTCCATGGAAATGACCATAGCAGAAGCTTTGAGCCTGGGTGGGAACCAAAGAGGAGTCTTTGAGTATTTTGACCACAGGTGACTTATTGTTGCGACTTTCTTAAATTTGGTAATTTTTGTGAGCATTTGGAAATCAAAGCTTAAACTCAAAAACTGATGCTAAGTGTCCTAACATTTTGATTGGATTAAAAGTGACCAACTAGGATGAAAATCTCAACATCTTCCTGGAGCTACTTCAGTCTGCATATTATTTCACTTAATTACATTTAAAATGGACGAGCTTTTCATCTTTTACTAGAAAATAGCTTGCACTTCATTTTTCTTCATACCAAATAAACTATTAAGTGTTTATTGTTTCATTGTAATTGAAGTGTTCTCAATTGAAGAATTCATTATTTATTTTTTTACTTGATGTATTTACTGCTTTTATATGCAGTTTATAATTTGACTAATATTAGGTATTTATGAATGTATAATTTGGAATGAATCCCCAAAAGAAAAAAAACGAATAATATCCAAAAGAGCAGCCAAAAGCAATAAAAAAGCAGCAGTTCAGCCTTAGCCAACATGACGTATATTCTATAAAGAAGCCAAAAAACTTTAAAATACATTTTTTTAAATTGTAATTAAAAACCAGTTTTTAATACAAGAAGTCTTTTTGAGCATCCAAAAGAGCAAAAAAAAAACAATCAATATCAAAGTCGCCCATTTCAACTGTTTTAGAGGTGACAAAACAGATATAGGCAAAGGGCATAATGAAAAAAATTAAGCTTCTAAGTTAAAAGTTATATTCAAAGTTTTTACCCAGATAACTGACAAATTTTGTGATACGGTATTTGAAGTTTTGTATGCAGTAATGCTCAATGAAAAAACTACTAATTTTGATAATTATTTAAAAAGAACAATATTTAAAAAAAGAACAACTTCCAAAATAGAGACCTGAATAAGCGTTGAGTTGCATAGGGTTCAGTTGAATGGTGAATGAGCAGGTTGGGGTTAAGTTGCAAAAGAGATCAGCTAAATGGGGTTGAGTTGCACAAGGAGTCAGTTAAATGAGGATTGAGTTGCACTAAGGTTTGGTTATACAGGGTTCATTTAAATGAAGGTTAAGTTGCACAGGGGCTGAATTCCACAATGTTCAGTTATGCAAGGGTTGATTTCCAAAGGGATTCAGTTGGACAAGAGTTCAATTACATGGAATCAGCTGCACTGGGTTCAGTCGCAATGGGACCATAATTGTTTCATAAACGGTTTTATTAAAAAAAATATCTGCCTACCTAAAACAAGTCAGAAACAAATAGAAGGTAAATCAATTAGCACAAGAACATAGGCCTACCCCTTTTTCATCAAAGATGACCTAGCTTCAATATTCTTACTTACAAGTCATTCTTCATGAAAGAGGTGAAACATGTTGTGGTGACACTTTCTAATTAAGTCAATTCAGAATTTATTAAAATATTAAGATGCAAATACAAAAGTTTATAAATACCACCTTTTATGAAGATAAGGAACATATCCTGGCATGGGTATGCTTAACAGGAAATTGAGAAATTACCACTTCCTAGCTATGTGCATCAGTGGGTCCTGATCAGGTGTGGTTGGGGAAATTTATAAAAGATAAATTTTATGGGAAGGGGCGACCTGATACTAATCTTATGCTGGACTGACCTCTGGTCTGTTGATTTAGATATACCTTGGAATATTGTCAGATTATTGTAAGTGCTTAAGTATCTTATTATTATATATTGTAGTTTTCTGATACTTGTGGTCTACCTGGGACAACCAGTCCCAGCAGAATATATATATCTATTAATAAATCCTGTACTAGTGTATGTTAACTGAATAAAAGTATTGTATTATAGCCAACCTCTCTACAATCTGCATTTAGTCTCTCGAATTTACCCAGCTGGTACGCCTCATTAGTCAGGTCAAAGCCTAAGGCATGCTACCAAAGGGTTTAATTACCTTAGGGCCATAGTTTATCTCCTCTATAAAGGGAGAAATAAAGGTATCTATGACAACTTCACCTAAAAAACATAAAAACCACTTCACCACAATGTCAGCAATGATATTTTGAAGCCTAATTAAACTTGGGCTGTTAAGGTCAATAGTCTTAAATTTGCTAATCAATGTCTCTTTTATTGTAGGCAAATGCCAACCAAGTTCCAAGAGAATCTGTTATACTTTTAAAGTACATCCCCTCTATCTATCTCTTGACCTACATAAATTACTTACCCAATGAGTTTTATGCCAATCTGTGCACTTTCCAGCAAAAATTGGAGAATAAGAGTATACTTTGACAAATCATTATTCTAATGTCACATTGACCCAAGATCATTGCCAAATCAAGTCAACCCAGGATAAAGCAAAATCTTGTCTACCTTTCTGCGGAAAATTGGGTGTTGTTGGAGGGGCCAACTTTATGCCTCCAATAATAGTTTGACAAGTGAGTGTATTAGGGGATCTGTGGACTCATTTGGGCCTAAAGATAGAAAATCAAAATAGATCTCTTTAGGTTTTAATAAAGTGAACCAAGTGTACCTTCCTGCTAAGAAGATATTGTCATACAGTTTAATAAACACAGCAATGTAAAATAATTTTAAAGCAAAATCAGTTTTCCTGACTTGCCCTGCTCATTGTAAGATCACTGAGTCTAATTGATGATTTTGTGTGTTTCATGGTAGTTGTCCCTTCAATGTAATTGTGTTTAGGGAGCAGAACCTTTTTTTTCTATTTTATTCCTGTGTTGCTGAAATCAGCTTATTGCATGAAAGAGACAAGGGTCTGGTTTCTGAGGTTTTTGTATGGAAAGAAACTCTGATCCTATGGCTGGGTTGATGAATATCACATTAAATTTGGAAACCTGTCAAAATATCTTGCCTGGGACCAAAATGGATTGTTTGTGTGTATATTTGATCTGGAGCCTACATTTTGCAAGCTTAAAAAATGTTGCAGAATTAGCTAGACTAAAATGTAAAGGAGCTTACTATGCACAGTGATTTTAGCAGAACTGTTGGCATATTGAACCTTATGTGTCTAAGATTCACACAATCATTTCTGGTCTCTGTGCTTTGAGAAGAAAAGTGAGTCACTACCCTTCCAGTACTTCTACTTCCTGCTGCTAACTTTTTTGCAGAAATGTCAGTATGTTGTAATTGTTCAAACCAAAATTTAGCCATAATTCTCAATCTGTTATTTGAAGCACAAAGATTGAAATTACTGAGGCTCTAATCCTCCTACTCTCTCTGCAAATTTTTTAGTGAAAAAGTAGGTGTTTTTTTACCTTGTTTAAAATTCTTCCCATAGCCTTTTTAGTAGAGACATGGTCTGTAGGCCCAAAGCTGAAAGTTTCATTTTCCTAACCCAACGCCTTTCCAAAATAGCAAAAAGTAGCTAAACCAGAATTTTACTATTATTAAATATTGCCCCTAGGTATGGTAAAGTTGCAGGTGACACTATAATTTAGCTAGGATGAAGGTGAATACATCATTTGATGTTTTTTTAATGTTCTTTCTTAATTCAATAATTGCTTCTGTTGCAAATTGCATCTTGAGCCCTTCAAGGGGCCCTGTAGGTATTTATATGAATTATAAAAGAGCATACAAAAAGCATAAAATAATGTTTTCACTTTAATCCTAGCAAAATTATATAGTCCCCTGCAAAGTTACCATGAAATTTACCCACCTCTACCCCCCTAATGTACAAATATATAACCTGAATTGGAATACACACTGAATTGTTCACAGCAAAGTTTCAAATTGCAAAATCCAGTGCTATTTTTGTTGACAGCATTTGAAAAACTTGAAACGTTAGGAAAACAGTTTATAATTCTGTTGCCTAATAAATGAAGCTTGAATTGTTATAAATACCTAAGTATTTTTGGAATATATTACTCTTGAACAACTTATTTATAAACTACTGATATGTTTTTTAACAACTTTTCAATAACTTAACTACTGTTGATAACTTCTTTGTGTGAAATACCTTTGGGGCCCCTTCAAGTTTACATTTTTCTCAATGACGAAAAAATTGGTAACGATATACTCCATGAACGCGATCTGGAAATTAAAAAATTAAGTGAAAATATCAACTCCCATAATTCCCACCGCCTTCTTATGGAAGATGAACTCTACAATCTAGAAAACAAACAAGTGACCCAACTCTGCAACTCTTTTTTTAATAAGCTAACATCAAATAATCAAAGCAAAATGTCCCCAATTCATATGAACCCAAGTTACCAACCACGCCCAGGTTCCGAGTATATAACTAGTCCATTTTCAATCCAGGAAATGAATAATGCAATACATCGTATTAGGACCAAAACTAGCAGCAGATATGACAATATACACCCTACATGGATAAAGAATCTCACCCCTTCATACAAACAGGAACTGCTAAATTGTTATAATCACGCTTGAACATCTTCTATATTCCCCAATATATGGAAATGCTCGTTCCTCCTACCAATCCTAAAGAAAAATAAACCCAAAAATAGTCCTGAGTCCAATAGGCCCATAATGATTACTCCTGTGATGGTGAAAATAATGGAGAAAATGATCTATTACAGACTCCTCTGGTTTGTTGAAAAAAATAATATGATCCCTCACACTCAAACTTGATTCAGGAAACACCAATCCTCAACAGATACTTTCATTTTGCTAACAAATGCACTAAATGAATCATTCTCAAAAAATAATGTCCTAGTTGCAGCTTTCCTAGATTCTTAAGGGGCATGTGACAATGTTAACCTCCAAATCCTTTTAAGCAAACTTGCAACCCTTGGACTACCCCCCAAGCTAGTATCTTTTATAAAATCCTTCATAGAAGTTCGAAGTATTATTGTTTGTGTTAGTTCAGCCTCTTCTCCCCAAAAGACAATAACCAAAGGCCTACCTCAGGGACCAGTCCTTAGTTGCCTCCAGTTTGCCCTATATCTCTGGAACGTCAACCTCCTCCCACCGAATGTACAATATGCTGGCGATCTGGTGATGTGGTCATCCGGCAACACATTTGATATAGCATAATCAAATCTGCAGATGTCACTTTTAAAATTGAAAAAATTCTCTCAACGTTCCGATTTACCCATTGCACCTACCAAGTCCAAAATAATCCAATTTCACCGAAAGCGAAACCATGATATTGCAAAACTAACTCTAAATGGAACAACCATTCCAGAAGATAATCATATTAATTACCTAGGTGTCATGCTTGACCAAAAACTTAATTTCCACCTCCGCATTTCAAACACAATAAAAAAATGCTATAGAAAAACAAACATTCTAAAGACTTCTTTCCACACCCTGGGGCTGTAAGGAGAAAACCTTACTCCAGTTTTATAAATCACATATAAGACCCCATATTGACTATGGGCTCATCGTCTATGGTGCATGTGCAAAGACCCAGAAGCAAAAAATTGAAACAACACAAAATGATATAATACGTCTCATATTTGGTCTTAGGAAACCCACAAGCACCAAGTTTCTGCTTATGGAGAGTGGATTAACAACAATAAGGGAGAGACGTAGCTTTCTCTTGATAAAACATCTTACAAAAATTGAATCAAACAGCTCACACACCCTACATAATTGGTTAAGAAATCCAGCCATGTATAGAGGCATTGCGGATGAGTATGCCAATATTCAGAAGAAGTTTCCTGTACCCGCAATGTCTATTGCACCTACTTTCCCCCAATCCCCTCCATGGAATTGGTCAATTCCCACAATAAATACTGATTTCTCAAAGTGGAATAAAGATTTAACCCCCATTGCTTTTGTCCAGAAAAAATTTGCTGAACTTAACACAATTACATATAAACATCACTTCCAAATATTTGTTCATGGGTAAAAAATGAATGAGAAGGTAGCAAGTGGTGCTTTCCTTCCTCACCTGAATATTGCAATGGGCGAGAGATTATATAAAAATTTATCTATAATGTCTGCTGAGTTAAATGTCATAATCATGGCATTAGAACACCTCAAGGAAAACCAACCTTTGATTTAAAATTCAAATAAAATTATTGTGTACTCAAAATCTTTATCAAGCCTTGAGCTGCTGGCCTCAGCTCCTCAATATAATTTGAACACTGACGCTTATCACTGTCACTGTATTATGAATAAATTTGCTTCAAGTGGCTTAAGAACTTGTTTTCAGTATATTTCTAGCCACTCTGGCATAAGTGGTAATCATCAGGTTGATGAAGTAGCAAGAAATGCTATAAATATTAACCAGCCAAGTGGGAGACCAATCGTAATTAGATATATATACCAATGGAGACTATCAGATATTAATTTTAATAAGAATAATCCTATCCTTTCCCCCTTTCCCAATAAGTATTTTTTTTTTAATTTATCATAGAATTCGTTCTGGAACAAATGGACTAAATTTTCTTGCATTCTCGTATAAGTTTTCTAATTCAAGTGATTCAATTCCCATGTCCCCTCTTTGCAGGCATTGTAATATGAATAATGAAACAATTGACCATTGCCTATTTGAATGTAATATGCTGACGCCTGCACAACATACCTTGCTTTGTAAACTGTTAAAATGCTTCAAACACCACAAAATCTCTCTATCAGCCAAGAGCCTAGCCAACTATACCTGCACACAGAGCATAGAAATCGAGATCTATCATCTCATAATTGAACTCCTAGAGTCTAAAGATCTACTGAAAGATATCTGAAAATATTTTGAATGTCAAGTTTAGGTAAGGAACGGCTGGGTTTTCTTGAGAGTGATTCGATGAAATTACACGATTTGGGGGGAGGGGTACTTCACAGAGATTTTGATGTGGGTGAGTTTCATGAGGTTAATCCTGATTCCCGTTATAAGTTTCTGTGTGATTTGAGTTCTATTAGTTGTCAAAGTGAATTTAATATTTTTCATTTAAATTGTCAAGGGATTGGAAGTTCATACCAGTTTTTGAATGAGTTATGTCTGCAATCAACCCCTCCTGTTTTAACTTTAACGGAGACTTGGTTGAAGAACCATAGTTCTTCTCTGTTAGAGATTGGTAATTATAAGCTGTATATTAAAAATAGAGAGATGCATCGACATGGTGGTTTAGCAATTTACGTGCGTAATGATTTTGAGGTTAAGGTGAGAGATGATATAAGAGTTAATCGAGAAATGGTGTTTGAAAGTATGGTGTTAGAATTGCAGTGTCTTAATTTTAAGTGTTTTATGATTGTCGTTTATAAAGTTTAGCTCACTTTTAGAAGAGCAATTGGATAAGTTACCAATTTCAACTAGACCTTGTTTTATTTGTGGTGATTTTAATTTGGATTTAAGAACAGTGAATAGTAACCTTAGAGTTAGGGAGTATCTAAACACTATGCTAGGTTATGGACTACAGCCTTCTATTAATATATGTACAAGAGTGAGCCATGATTCTGCTACGTTGATTGATAACGTTTACTTAAATACTGGATATAGTAGTGCGAGTGTTATTGTAAACGACGTTTCGGATCATTTCGGTCTGTTGGTATCTATTCCTTCTCTTTTGAGCCGGCCAATATCAAAGCGTTCTGAAGTACCAAAAAATTGTTTTCCTGTTATTAATGTACCGAAGTTAAAAAATGAGCTTGAAGGAAAAAATTGTGATTTTTTATATAGTAATGATATGGATGTGAATGATAAATTTACACTTTGGTATTCGATGATTAAGGATACAGTAGTTGCTTGTAGTCAAGTTAGGAAGAAACGTAAGTATATTGATTCGCCGAAGAAGCCTTGGGTTACGAAGAGTATTCTAGTTTCTCTAGCTAGGCGACAGCAATTGTATAAAAATTCCACATTAGGTAATAGTATTAGCGATGTAAATATTTATAAACCGTATAGTAATAAGTTGAATAGTATACTTCGTAAAGCTAAGTTAGATTACCTGAGTGATAGTTTTAAAAATGCAGGGGGTAACCCGAGAAAGACTTGGAATGTTATAAATTCTGTTATTAAACCGAATAAGCCTGAAATTGTTTGTAGTCTAGTTGATGGTGAAAATATTCGCCAAACTACTGAACGTATGTGTGAGCACTTTTCTAGTGTAGGGGGCCGGTTAGCGTCGTCTGTTGAGCAGTATGCAAGTGATGGTGATTTTACTCAGTTTTTGCCTGAAAGTAGTGACGTTTCTATGTACTTGCGACCGGTTACTGAAAAAGAATTGTGTGATGTGGTAAAAGGTATGCGAAACAGTGCATCCGGGTCAGACTTTATTTCAACAAAGGTTTTCAAGTCATTTTTTCCTGTGTTATCGCAACAAATTTTGTACCTGATTAATGCTTGTTTTAAATGTGGTATATATCCGGAGTGTCTTAAAAGTCCCAGAGTAATACCTTTATTTAAAGGGGGTGATAAGAAAAATGTGAATCATTATCGACCGATATCCCTCCTTTCTGTTATATCAAGGCTAGTAGAAAAACTTATTAATTCTAGAGTATCTGAGTTTTTGGAGAATATTTCCTTTTTCTATTCTAATCAGTTCGATTTTCGTAAGGGGATTTCTACTGAACAGGCAGTTTTATTTTTGACAACGTTTGTGCATAATGCTTTGGACCAAGGTTTTAAGGTGGCGTCTATTTTTTTAGATATTGTTAAAGCATTCGATTCAGTTGACCATGAAATTTTAATTATGAAGCTAGAAAATTGTGGAATTAGAGGAAATGCGTTGAAGTTATTTGAAACTTTTTTGAGAGGCAGGACCCAGTGCGTTGAAATTTCTAATGTGAGGTCTGGTGAGAGAATGGTTGATTATGGTGTTCCACAGGGTTCTGTTTTAGGTCCGCTTTTATTCTTGGTTTATATTAACGACTTACGATTTTCTGTTTTGGATTTTTTAGATAATGCACATTCTAATTGTAGGGTGATTATTCCTAGTTTTGCAGATGATACCCATTTTACTGCCGCAGCAAAGACTGAATCTGATTTAATAGAGATAATGAGAAGAGGTATGTTAGGTATAGATAAGCGGATGAGAGTGAACAGGCTTTTTTCAAACCATAGTAAATCAGGTTTTACTATGTATGGTAGATCAACAGATTTTTACCCTTTGGTCGTTTATTTGCAAGTGGAGAATTATGTAATTAAGCATACAAATACTATACGATACCTTTGTGTTATTGTGGATGAATGCCTTAGTTTTAAAAATCATGTTTCTTTTATTAGTAGTAAGATTGCAAGAAATGTTGGAATGATGAGAAAGTAAAAAAAACATTTTCCAGGATTCTGTTTTGAGATTGATTTATTTTTTGTTAGTTCACCTGTATTTAGTATATTGCGTGAGTATATGGTCTAGCACATTTTCAGTGCATTTGCAGCAGTTATGTGTGATACAAAATATGGCACTGCGAGTGTTGTCCGGAGATACTTGGAGAACCTTGGTGAGATCCCAATATGTACAGATAAATATTATCCCTGTGTCAGGTCTTGGAAAATTTTACCATGGGTTATTTATGTTTAAATATTTTTCGAATTTGGATCCCAAGTGATTTTCAAATTTTTTAAATTTATTTATTTCTGGTGATGATGTACACAATTATCCTACTCGTCATGCTAGAGATATACGGACACCTCAAGTTACTAGTACTAGATCGCTATTTTCAATACGTCATGTGGGGCCAGTTGTCTGGAATAATTTGCCTGTTTCTTTAAAAAGGTCAGCGAATCTATGTGAATTCCGTCGGGACCTTAAAACCCTTTGTCTCCATAGGTATGAATTTGTATGAATTTGTTTAAAGGGTGGTATAGTTGAGTCACTCTCAGGTTTGTCAGGTTTGCCCGGAACCCGTTTTTCCTATATATATATATATATATATATATATATATATATATTTCTTTTTTTATTTATTATTTATGGGATGGCGGCGGGAAGTTTTGGAGTATGTGAAGTATTGATTTTTGGTTATTGCGACCAGGAGCCGAGTGAGTGTAAAATTTTCATTTTTCTTCTTTGTTTTCTTTTTCTTTCTTTCTTCTTTTTCTCTCTTTTTTTCTCTTCCTTCTCTTTAGTATGTTATTATAAGTGTTAATTTTAAGAGGGTAAATACTTCTGAACAAGCGTTAGCTTATGGAAGGTCATTTGTTTTTTTTGTGTTGTGTTGTTTTTGGAATAAACCCTTATCTTATAAAAAAAAAAAAAAATCTAATAAATATGAGGCAATCAAGCCAGTAGCTCTGTAGCCCACAGAGTGAAGCAAAAGGAAAAGGGATAAATAGTATTACTGAAAAGCCCGCCTGCTGTTAAATAGAAGAAGAAGAAGACCCTTAAATCGAAAATCACCAAATTACTAGAGGACTTAAAAAACAATGAAACAATTATTACTACACTAGGGGATTAATTATCAGAGTTCAGCAAATCCAGCATTAGTTGCAAAGTATCCCATGAGAGCCTACAGATACCTACGTGTAGTATGACTACTGATGACGCCCTTGAGTTCGGGAATAGTCCAGTGACTTCCGGTTTTTTACATAAATTATCAGGTGATAATGAACTAAACAAAAGGATTACAAAGGTTATGGAGAAGTAATTACCAGATGATGAGACTGTTATTATTTTTGAAAAAAGTACGAGAGTGATGGAAAAAAGGGAAACAAATTTAAAAATAAGCAGAAAGGAAAATGTGATCTGCAAGCATTTTGATAGTGGTTTCTGCAAGTTTCGCAAACAATGCAAGTTTCTACATATTTGTCGTCATTTTATTTCGGGATTTTGTGTGTCTGATAAGTGTATTTTTGACCATGTTGATCTGTGTTCTGTTTTATCTTGTATTGATAAGTCGTGTACTTTTGTTCATGCATCTTCAGGATTGGAGCACAGCTTTAAAACCCAACGTTTTTCAGGGCGACGCCGAAAGTATTCACGACCCCCCTCCCCTAGTTCCTGTTCCATTCGACTTTCAGTCTTATCCCCCTGCATACCCGATACAGAGCAGTATACCTCGGGAATACATCCCTTGAAACAATCCTCCGCCCCAAGTACTTATGCCTGCCCAGTCAGTCCAACCCCCACACTCACTTTACTCGATTCGGATCATCCCCAAACCCCCCCCCCTCACTCATTTTCCTCCCAAAAATCCACTTCCTTTTTACTTCGTTCTTCTCCGTGCGTCTAAGAAGTTACTGACCGGTTCTGGACTCCACCCGTTAGGGAGGACTGGGGCACCTCCGTGCACTTTTTAATCAAAGTTACCTGCTTCGGCTTGTGCGCGCTATCGGGACTTCTTATTTGGCACCAGCATAGCTTAGCCACTTGGACAGAGCCTGGACAGAGTTAAAGCGAAAATATGCAAGCGCTGCTAAGTAGTTGACGTTTTCCCTGGGTCCACAAAATGTCCGAAACTGCCCCTATATAGGGGCAGCTTTGCACAGGTGTGGGGGTAGCTCCGGACATGCTTTCAGATACTGTATTCTTCAGATATAGGATACAAAAGTAAATAGAAAAGAAAAAAGGTTCATAGTTATCAAACTTAAATCACTCAGCGGATATGATCCAACCAAAGACCTGCAAAAACATAAGTAGCTTGGACCCAAGCAGTTCCACCGTGTCGAGTCACCTCCAGCTTCTTCACGACATCTTCAAACGACACCGATGCCTTGTCTTCAATATCAGGAAAGTGAAATCGATCAGAGTCTTTCTTTCTCCGTAGAAAAGAAACCTGAAACTCCCTGTTCATAATATCAGTCTCCAAGATCTTTGCTGCATAAAGAACAAAATCTTTCTTAAGCTGAAACCTCACTAGCACAAATTCGTCAACCTTGATCTCTTCTGGAATGAATGAAACTTCACTTTCAGTTTCAGGTATTTCACAGTCTGACCCTGCATGGAGGCTTTCATCTGAAGAGTCATGGAAAGAGATTTCCGAAGGGGAGGAAGGTTCTCTTATCGTTGACAACTCTTGCTCCTTGCTCTTTGCCAGTTTTACTCTTTTCCTACCAGTCTTCTTTGCTGACTTTGCTTGTGCTCTTTTCTCCAGATCTTCTGTCTCTGGCGTATCCGTTAAAATTCTCGTTTTGCCAACTCGAGCCCTATTCACAGTTAGCTTTCTTGGTTTAGCCTTCGGGAATGGAAAAATGTCTTCTGGATTGACATCATGTTTGGGCCCTGGTGGTTGCTCTAAGGCCGAGGAATTCAGGACAGGGTCAGCAACTGCTTCCAAAGTATTCCTAGACTCTACCCTATCAGTTACTTCTCCAGCGGTGTTTAGTCTGTCTGAGACCTTAGCGGCGATGAAGTCTGCATCAGTGAACGCTGATCTTGAGAATGGCCATATTCCTGGTTTTGAAAAGCCCGATGTGATGTTGTTCGGAGTAAACGCTAGGGGATAAGCTTGACCAACTAGGTTTGCGGTGTGAGTTATTTGAAATCTTTCGTGTGGATGGTTTGTTTGCCACTCGCCGAACTTAGCCCTCAGATACGCCTTGAACGGGCCATAGACAGATATATCTAAGGGCTGCATTTTGTGGCTGCAGTGTGGCGGAAATGTGAGAAGCACTACTCCATTCTCTTTTGCATATAGAACTGCCTCCAAATAAATATGGCTTTCATGGTTATCGAGGATGAGCAACACCGGATTCTCCTTGTCGCATCGAGTGTGCTTGACGAAGTGCTTCATAACTTCTAAGAAGTTCGGTCCAGTCATCCAACCAGACTGGAAAGCTAACCCAAGGCTACCAGGTGGTGCTCCATGGAGCATGTGTTCTCTGAAGTGCACGCGTGGGAACACAAACGCTGGGGGGACGGTGTTCCCGATGGCATTAACGATGCAACACACTGTAACTAACTCCCCCCGCTCAGCAGCAACGGCCTTGCCCACTTGCTTTATACCAGATTTCGCTATGACTTTAGGGCTATCCATGACAGTTGTTACTCCGGTTTCGTCTAGGTTGTACACTCGTTCAGGTGTGAAGCGGTGCCGATTGTATAAAGCTTCAAGATTATTCATGAACGAGTTTACATTGAAGGGATTGAATCCTGAAGCCCTGGCCAGGCTGGTGTTCTCAGGTTTCCGAAGACTCAGCTCTGGATGACGCTTCATAAATCCATATGACCAGTCATATGTGGCGGCACACTTTTCATCCCAGTTCTTGGGATAAGAGACCCTCATCTTCACTGCATATTGATATGCCAGCTTCTGAGTTTGTGCTAAAGTCAAACCATAGTGAAGTTCGCAGGAACGAAGAAGGTAAGTCTTAAGTTTTTCCTCTTGATCGTCAGTGAAAACCTGACGGGTGGAATACTTTCCTCGTTTCAAATTGGCATCTAATTATATCATTACAAACATCTAATTATATCATCAATCCTTCCTTTCCTTTTAAAAATGAAAGAAAAAAACACCAATGGCTGCTCAAATCATCGGGGCACCTCCGGACAGTGTCCAAACCTGCCCCAAAAAAATTGTCCGGAGGTGCCCCTAAGGAGCCTTTCAGAAGAAAAGAGTCATAACCAAAGAACACCTAGAGTTACGTCAATCTTATGTAGAGGAAGCATATTTGGGTTCGTTTTGCTTGTTCCTAGAACATTACATTAAATGTATCTATAAAACTTACCTCTCTATTTCACTTTTATCATCACGCGAAACAATTGGCAGCTGTATCTTTAAAGTCTTATTACCGACTGACTCACTGCTATGCTATTTGATGGAAGTGCCATCTTGCCTCCAAGATGAACAGTAAAATGGCACATCTTTGTGATTTTTTTCCAATTTTTCCGCTAGATAGCAAAGCCAACAGGTTCGATGTCTGGAGGTGCCCCGTGTGCGGAGGTACCCCAGTCTCCCCTATTTGCCGAAAAAAACCCAACCCCTCCCCTCTCAGACATCCCCCACCATACTTCCCTCCCTCAGCATCATCTTGTCCCCCCACCCCCCATATAAACAGCACTCCCAATTTGACTTATTCCCAGATGACCAGGAAACCTTTCTCCCTTCCCTTGCACTTTATCCCACCTGGCTACCCTACCAGTATGACTCTGGTTTAAGAGTAAGCAGGCAGAACGATCCACAGGTAACACCTCCATGCAGAGTTTTTAAAACTTCAAATAGTAAGACGAATCTCACCGTAGCTCCATCCCAACTTAATAATATTCCCATAATTTTTCCGCTTTCCTCCTTTTCTCTCAAGCCCGGTCCAGTCCCGCCTTTTAAGAATGCCTCAAAACCACCCCCTTATCCACAGCATCCTTCTCATAAACTTCAACCCCAAATAACTCCATCCCGAATTGAAAAAAAATCCCAATACCCAAATCATTTAAATTTCCAACTTTCCTACTTACCAATGCTGAGAGCCTGAATTTTGACAAAATTACTGAACTCGAGGGTATCTCTGAAATTCATAAATTAATATTATTGCTGTGACAGAGGTTCAGTCCCAGAACCCAGATTTCCTAAAAATCAGCAATTATACTCAGTTTATAAAACTTCGCCCTCCCAATCACCCTCTCGGGAAAAAAGGTGGTGGTATATTATTTTTTGTCTGAGATAACCTCTAACCTAAACTCATCCCCACCCCCAACTTATCAGATTATGATGAAATTCTATGGCTGAGCCTTAGACCGAAAGTACTTCCCCGCCCTTTCAATTTAATTGTAACCGCCGTCTTTTATCATTCCCCTAACCAAAGTATTGACCAGAAACGCAAATTTATACAACGATTTCTTATAAGTGCTAACTTTGTGTTATCAAAGTATCCGAACGCTGGTATTTGCTTACTTGGCAATGCAAATGACCAGAGGATAGACTCTATCTGCACCTCTCTTAATATTAAACAACTGGTTAAAATATCTACAACAAAAGGTAACACCTCTCTGGATGTTATTTGTTCAAACACGAGTAAGTATTACAACTCCCCGCAAGCATTGCCACCATTAGGAGGCAGTTACCACTATTGTCTTCTTTTTTCTCCATCTTCAGCCATTGAACATTCCTTTACTACCTCCATTGGGGCTTGCTGTCCCCTCAGTGACACAGGCCTTTTTTCTTTTGGATCATGGGCTGACCAGTGAAAGTTGGTCAGACCTTTATAATTCTAATAACCTTGATGACAAAATTTTGATTTTCCACAAAAAACTAATTGATTCCTACTCATAATGTTTCCCAGAAAAAAAATCAGAAAATGCTCCAGTGATAAACCTTACATAAATAATCACATATAAATATTAATCCACGCGAAAATAAGCTTATTTATCTATTTATTTATTTTTATTAATCCACATAACGGTAAGCTAAAAA
Source organism: Artemia sp. Qi Xiang Cuo (assembly GCF_049724085.1). NCBI lineage: Eukaryota > Metazoa > Arthropoda > Branchiopoda > Anostraca > Artemiidae > Artemia > Artemia sp. Qi Xiang Cuo. Next base: position 54,529,730 of record NC_142794.1, read on the forward strand.
GCTTGTCGTACTAATACAATATATAATAAAATGAAAGGCAACACAAAGGTCTAAACTGAAAAGGCACTTGTGTAAAACTGGCTATCAACCAACATATTCTTAAACGATTCAACTGATCCGGCTTCAACAACTTCTGGCGGTAAATTATTCCAAGAGTCTGTGACCCTATTAACAAATGAATTGTGTCCAATTTTCCTGTGGGTTCTTGGTGGGTAAATTTTATAAGGATGCAGTCGTGTCAAGTGGTAGTGGCTGAATTCGAAAAATTTTCCTACCTCAATATCGTCCACGCCTTTGATTATTTTGAATGTGTTTATGAGGTCGGTACGGCGACGTCGGAAATTCAGTGAAGGAAGTTGGAGCCTAGTTAGTCTTTGTGCGTAAGGAAGGTGTTTCAAATAAGGGATCATTTTTGTTGCCCGCCTCTGAATCTTTTCAACTCGGTGCTCGTCTGTTACATTCAGAGGAAACCAAACAGAAGTATTATATTCAACAACTGGCCGAAGAAATGATTTATAAAGTAACATAAAATTCTTAAGATTAAACTTCCTGAAATTCCGTTTTAAGGTGAGGAGTTGGTAATTTGCATTTCTTACTACAGTCGAAACATGTCTATCAAATTTTAAATGTGTATCAAAGTGAACACCGAGGTCGCGTACAAATTCTTCTGACGGTATCTGTGAGCCAGATAGGGAGTATGCACGGCTGGGCTGATTTTTATTCCCGTAATGAAGCACTGCACATTTTGATGCATTAACAAACATCGAATTAGATTCGCACCATGGTTTTATTGAATCAAGATCTTCTTGAAGTATAGGCTCATCATCGGTAGTTAGTATTGGTCGGTAAATTTTAGCATCATCATCAAACAACTTCACTGACGAATGACGAACACAAGATGGTAAATCATTGATGAAAATACAGAAGAGTATAGGGCCCAAGCAACTACCCTGGGGTACCCCACTCAGGACATCAATTGATTGAGATGCTGCTTCACCGACAACTACCTGTTGAGACCTACCACGCAAATAATCAGCAATCCAATCAACAGTTCTTACACCAATATTATAGAGTCGACATTTTTCAACTAGTTGTGACATTGAAACTTTGTCAAAAGCTTTGGCGAAGTCTATGTAAATGCAATCAAATGGTATACCAAGATCAGCATAATGTTGAAAATCAGCACTAACTTCCAGAAGTTGAGTGCTGCAAGACCTTCTCTTACGAAAACCATGATGGGCGTGATTGCAAAGATAATTTTCCTCAAAATAAGATCGGATTGCTGCAACAATCAGCTTTTCCAAAACCCCATAAAATACAAAGATGACGCAAATCAGACAGTAATTTTTAAAATCTGATTTTAGACCGGCTTTGTGTAGGGGGAAAGCAATGGGTTTAACCATTACTTTCTTCCAACCTGAGGGACAGGAACCTGTCGCCAAGGACTTATTGTACAGAAACGTAAGCGGTTGTGCAATTACATCAGCAATCTGTATTATCATAGTGTTAGGAAATCCATCTATATCTGGGGACTTAGATGTATCAAGCTTTTTAAGTATTTGATGAACCTCTGCAACACTAAAGTCTATATCATTACATGATAAAGTCCCACTTTGTAATCCCTGAACTAAATCTTGGTCATGATGTGTCTGGTTAGGTGTAACAAAAACTGATGCAAAAGTTTCATTAAATATGCATGCTTTATCAAAATCGTCATCAATTTTTTGTTGTGTAACCGGATGCGTGAATGTCCATTTACTCGGTGAAAAGTTCGGCTTGTTTCTATTTACATATTTCCATAACTGCTTTAGGCAAGTTTTGCTCGACTGAATAATGTGTGACTCCACTACTTCCCTATTTGCTCTTAACAACCTTGTGGCCCTGTTACTAGCACATTTATACAATGACCATATGTGATCATCCTGATTCAGAGAACTGGATTTTTGTGAAATCTTTTGTTCACTTTTTTGTTTATTGGAATATCTCCAAAGATGATTTTTTTTCCCGGATCGACTTGAGTATATGTCTAGGTAGTTTTGGTCTCTTCCTTTGGCCAGAATATTTTTTAATCAAAGGAACAAATCTATCCCTACATTCTATCAATGCCTGTTTAAAAAATTCAAATGCAACGTCAGGCGCCACTTTTCCTTTCTGCAGCTCATCCGTGATATTCAAAGACACAAGGAATTCCCTCATTGACTGATAATCAGCCCTATCAGCATAATCATACCTACGAGAATCAGTATTTTCTCGCTGGACAAACGTATTCATAGTAATTTGAATTACAGAATGGTCACTTTTTCCTAGTGGAGAAAACATTTCCAAGCCTAAAATATCATCAACATGTTTCGAAATTACTAAAGCCAATATTGAGGGAATAGAATCGCCTCTTGCCCGCGTGGGGCTATTTACATGTTGGTGCAAAAACAAATCATCAAGTCTATCTAAAAAAGTCTGTTCATATGACTCACCTGGACGACTTGTGCTCAGTGTCTGCCAATCAATATTAGGGAGGTTGAAATCACCCACCACAAGTAATTTGTGACTATTTTTCACAAGATAAGTCAAACAATTCAAAATATTGGCATCATTTACACAACTAGATGGACCAAGTGTTGGGCTCCTGCAAGAAGCAGCAAGACGCAGATAATTATTCAGCGAAGGTAACTTAATATCAACTACAAGGCACTCAGAAACCAAATCAAAAATGGGGTTAACAATCTCACTGAACTTAACAGATGTATGAATATAAATGCATATCCCTCGTTTTGCTTGTTTATTAAACACTAAACTATAATCAGTTAGATGCTGAAAGTAAGCTAATGGGTCATTACAATGTTTTGGCAAAACTTCAGTTACAACAACCACATGTGGCACACGGACCCGCGTTAACTCACTAAATTCTTCCCATTTAGTAGACAACCAGTCAGCATTAGTATAAATCACTTGCAGATTTTCACTCGGACACCTCAAATCCGGCTTGGCGACGAAAAGACTCCTCGTGAACTAAGTCTGGTCCGTTTTTGCGTGTCTTGGTCTTCCAATTGCCCTCTCCGGCTACAATTATCTCAGTCAGCTCTTTTTTTTAGAACATCATACTTCCTCTTATCGATGAACTCGGCTTCATTTTTTTCATAAGGAACTCAAAAATTTGGTATTTTAGTTTTAAGAGCATCTTGTTTACTTGTTTACTCACTAAGAAGAAGGCGGCCAAATCGCGATCGAGCGGGGATTTGAATATCATTTTTATCGGCCTACTTCTATTAACTTGTTTACGACCCAATCTCACAGAAAAGGAACATTTCACAGGGCAATCGCGCAAGAGTTCTTCATTGATAAACTTTAAGTCCACCTGGTTCTGCAACTTTTGGTTCACTGCAGCGTCTTCTTCTGGGCCAAATAAAATTAGATTCTTCTGTTTTTGTGCAATGTCTCCAAGCTCACGCTGAACCTGGTTAGTATCCTGCACTGGAACTTGGCTCTGCAAGTCTATGTCAATTTTACCAGAAATTTCATCGAACAGGCTTTGTTTAGCTTTAGAAACTTCGACTGACACTACGGTGGTAACCTGTTGTTTTAAATCAGCTTGGGAACATTTAGAAGCTATTTCCTGCTCTACTAGGGAAATTCGTTCAGCCAGAGGTTTCAACAGTGACTGGAATTTTATCTCAAGTTCGTTCTGTAGATCTGCTTTGAACGTGGCAAGGGAATCAATCACTATTTCACAAATGATTTCAGGTGTGATAGGCTTATCACTATGTTTACACCTAGGGCAGTGCCACGTGGATCCCAAACGGCAACTCATTCTAGTAAATAGTTCATATTCTGGATCAGACATGTCGAGACATGTGGCGCACAACCAGTGTTCACAACCGTCGCAAAGGACGGCTTTTCCGTCTTCTTCCAGTCCCAATCCACATGCTGAGCATTTATCTACACCTTTTTTGGGAGACTGACGAGGACGTTTTGATGCTGTGCTCATATTTATCACAAAAGAATTTTTTGCTTTTTTGGCTAATTTTGAATCAGCACACAAGGTGGCAACACTGCACTACGAATTTTGGGCACAACTCCGCCAGCGCAACAGTCAATCTTCGGCAACACTGCTCAGATTAAAATTTATTTCCGTTGTGTTTTTATAGCTATGAAGGACCAGAAAAGAGAAGAGACAGAGATTTTGAGTATTGTTTTCAATTGCAGTCAATTCACTGATTATTTTCCAGCCGATTGATACCAAAGTCTGTCAAAATCGATAGCGTTTGCCACAAAAATCAAGTTTATTTCACTTGAAATAAATAGCACAGGTTATCACCAGCGTTGCCACTATAAGCTTAAGAAAATAAGCTTATTTAACAGGGGTAATTCAGCTGAAGCAAATAAGTTAAGAAAGGAATTAAAAAGTCAAATTAGAAAAGCTGCCCAAGCCTATTATAAAATAAAATTAAATACTTGCCCCATGATAAACCAAAGTACTGGTACTCTGAAATTAAAAAACTTACTGGCAAGAGTCAAGAACAACTAAATTTTAATATAAATGAACCTCCAGAGACCACAGCTAATGACCTCAATAAGTTTCTGGCTTCTATTTTCCAGAGTCTCCCACCACTATCTTACACATTTCCAGATATTCCTGATCCTTTTTCACTCCCACATATTTCTCCACTTGATGTTGTAAAAAAAAATGAAAAACTAAAATGATCAAGCATTTGCCCTTTAGATATTCCTGTTCCTCTGATGAAAGCTTTCAGTGATTACCTCTCAAAACCCCTATCCACCCTGTTTAATAAAATTACCGAATCTGGACAGTTCCCTCAATACTGGAAACAAGGCTTTACTACTCCAATCAAAAAGAAAAATGGGAAACCTGGCTTTGATGGAATTCATCCTATTACCCTCACCTCAATTTTTTCAAAATTGTATGAAAGTTTTCTCGCAGACTGGCTTAAGATGAAAGTCTTCCCCCTTATTGATCTTAGACAGTTTGGTAATCTCAAATCCATGTCAACCTCTCATTACCTGATGCATCTTGTTGATACCATGGGTAAATTACTTGAAAAACCTAACACTTGGCTTAATCTGGTTTCTATTGATCTTCAAAAAGCTTTTGATTTGATTAACCACAATTTACTCACAGATAAACTTATAAATGAATTCCACATTGAAACTTTCCTTGTTAAGCTTGTTGCTTCTTTTCTTTCTAATAGATCTCAAGCAGTTAAATATCTAAATTGTTTCCTCAGATCATCTCCCCATATTTAATGGCATTCCTCAGGGGACTATTCTAGGCCCCCTCCTTTTTTCTCTTATGATTAACAGCCTTTTAACCCTTTATGACAATAGGTGGAAATTTTTTGATGACTTGACAGTTCTAGAGATATGTCATAAAAACATCTTTAGCAACCCAATGGGCATACTCCAAGATATTGCCTGTAAGGCCTCTTCCCTTGACATGACAGTTAACCCTTCTAAATCCACAATAGTCTCAGTAAGTTTTGTTAAATCCCCTCCCCTTTTTCTTGCTCCTATTCCTCCTGAAACCTCTTGTCACATCTCTTAAACTCCTTGGTGTTACAATTTCTTCCAATTTGAAATGGGATGCCCATATAAGTAATATCCTACAACAAGCAAACTCCTCGCTTTCCCTCCTTAAACTTTTAAATAAATTCAGTTGCCCCCAATCCTGGGCGCCCATATGGGGGGGCAGGGGGGGGGCTGTCTCCCGCCCCCCCTGGCTAAATGATGTTGCCTTATTTTTATATTTTTGTTCTGAGATTTCTCTTATACAGCATTAAAAGTGCCAATTAGACGAGGTTTGCCCCCCCCTGGACGTCAGTTATGGGTGCCCATGTCTTGTTTACTCACTAAGAAGAAGGCGGCCAAATCGCGATCGAGCGGGGATTTGAATATCATTTTTATCGGCCTACTTCTATTAACTTGTTTACGACCCAATCTCACAGAAAAGGAACATTTCACAGGGCAATCGCGCAAGTGTTCTTCATTGATAAACTTTAAGTCCACCTGGTTCTGCAACTTTTGGTTCACTGCAGCGTCTTCTTCTGGGCCAAATAAAATTAGATTCTTCTGTTTTTGTGCAATGTCTCCAAGCTCACGCTGAACCTGGTTAGTATCCTGCACTGGAACTTGGCTCTGCAAGTCTGTGTAAATTTTACCGGATCATCGAACAGGCTTTGTTTAGCCTTAGAAACTTCGACTGACACTACGGTGGTAACCTGTTGTTTTAAATCAGCTTGGGAACATTTAGAAGCTATTTCCTGCTCTACTAGGGAAATTCGTTCAGCCAGAGGTTTCAACAGTGACTGGAATTTTATCTCAAGTTCATTCTGTAGATCTGCTTTGAACATGGCAAGGGAATCAATCACTATTTCACAAATGATTTCAGGTGTGATAGGCTTATCACTATGTTTACACCTAGGGCAGTGCCACGTGGATCCCAAATGGCGACTCATTCTAGTAAATAGTTCATATTTGGGATCAGACATGTCAAGACATGTGGCGCACAACCAGAGTTCACAACCGTGGCAAAGGACGGCTTTTCAGTCTTCTTCCAGTCCCAATCCACATGCTGAGCATTTATCTACACCTTTTTTGGGAGACTGACGAGGACGTTTTGATGCTGTGCTCATATTCATCACAAAAGAACTTTTTGCTTTTTTGGCTAATTTTGAATCAGCACACAAGGTGGCAACACTGCACTACGAATTTCGGGCACAACTCCGCTAGCACAACAGTCAATCTCCGGCAACACTGCTCAGATTAAAATTTATTTCCGCTGTGTTTGTATAGTTATGAAGGACCAGAAAAGAGAAGAGACAGAGATTTTGAGTATTGTTTTCAATTGCAGTCAATTCACTGTCCAGCCAATTGATACCAAAGTCTGTCAAAATCGATAGCGTTTGCCACAAAAAACAAGTTTATTTCACTTAGAATAAATAGCACAGGTTATCACCAGCGTTGCCACTATAAGCTTAAGAAAATAAGCTTATTTAACAGGGGTAATTCAGCTGAAGCAAATAAGTTAAGAAAGGAATTAAAAAGTCAAATTAGAAAAGCTGCCCAAGCCTATTATAAAATAAAATTAAATACTTGCCCCATGATAAACCAAAGTACTGGTACTCTGAAATTAAAAAACTTACTGGCAAGAGTCAAGAACAACTAAATTTTAATATAAATGAACCTCCAGAGACCACAGCTAATGATCTCAATAAGTTTCTGGCTTCTTTTATCCAGAGTCTCCCACCACTATCTTACGCATTTCCAGATATTCCTGATCCTTTTTCACTCCCACATATTTCTCCACTTGATGTTGTAAAAAAAAATGAAAAACTAAAATGATCAAGCATTTGCCCTTTAGATATTCCTGTTCCTCTGATGAAAGCTTTCAGTGATTACCTCTCAAAACCCCTATCCACCCTTTTTAATGAAATTAACGAATCTGGACAGTTCCCTCAATACTGGAAGCAAGGCTTTACTACTCCAATCAAAAAGAAAAATGGAAAACCTGGCTTTGATGGAATTCATCCTATTACCCTCACCTCAATTTTTTCAAAATTGTATGAAAGTTTTCTTGCAGACTGGCTTAAGATGAAAGTCCTCCCCCTCATTGATCTTAGACAGTTTGCTAATCTTAAATCCATGTCAACCTCTCATTACCTGATCCATCTTGTTGATACCATGGGTAAATTACTTGAAAAACCTAACACTTGGCTTAATCTGGTTTCTATTGATCTTCAAAAAGCTTTTGATTTGATTAACCACAATTTACTCACAGATAAACTTATAAATGAATTCCACATTGAAACTTTCCTTGTTAAGCTTGTTGCCTCTTTTCTTTCTAATAGATCTCAAGCAGTTAAATATCTAAATTGTTTCCTCAGATCATCTCCCCATATTTAATGGCATTCCTCAGGGGACTATTCTAGGCCCCCTCCTTTTTTCTCTTATGATTAACAGCCTTTTAACCCTTTATGACAATAGGTGGAAATTTTTTGATGACTTGACAGTTCTAGAGATATGTCATAAAAACATCTTTAGAAACCCAATGGGCATACTCCAAGATATTGCCTGTAAGGCCTCTTCCCTTGACATGACAGTTAACCCTTCTAAATCCACAATAGTCTCAGTAAGTTTTGTTAAATCCCCTCCCCTTTTTCTTGCTCCTATTCCTCATGAAACCTCTGTCACATCTCTTAAATTCCTTGGTGTTACAATTTCTTCCAATTTGAAATGGGATACCCATATAAATAATACCCTACAACAAGCAAACTCCTTGCTTTCCCTCCTTAAACTTTTAAATAAATTTAATTGCCCTCAATCACATTTAATACAAGTATACATTTCTTTTGTGCGTCCCATATTAGAGTATGCTTGTCCTGTGTGGCACCCTGGCCTCTCAAATGAAGCAACACAAAAGATTGAAAATGTCCAAAAGAGAGCTCTAAGAATTATTTTTAAAGATGTCAAGATACCATATTTGCATTTGTTAAATATTTTAAACCTTGAGACCCTCAAGAGACAAAGAAATAATTTGTGCCTCTGTTTTTGTAAGTTGGCACTTTTGAACCCTGTACTGCAAACCTTTTCCCTGAATACCATGTACCTGATAGAAATCATTCTCCACAAACTGTGTCCCAGCCTATCCCCACCTTATCAAATATTCTTTGTACTACCTTGCAGTCTAAGAAATCTTTTATCCCTTTTTTTACTGATATAATAAATAGTGGTTGATTTGTACATAAATTTTGTCTTTTCTCTTATATAATAAAAGAAACAGCTTTTTTTTCCTTTTACTCTTTTTTTTTGTTCCCTATCCCCTTTTTATATTGTTTTTTAAACATTTGTTAATGTGTATATTATTTATTTTTCTGTTTTATCAGTTTTTATCTTTTTAACTAGTTGCCATTTTGCAGTTTTTAATCTAAGTGACAAAGGAATCATATAGAATTCAGATAGGCCTATTTAATTATTTATTTTTATTTTTTTGCATTGGTTGCCAATTTTTTAGTTGTTGTGCTTTTGTTATGATTTTCTTGTTTTTTTTGTTTTTTTATGGACTTTGAAATTCGAATTCAGCCCTTCAGGGCTTGTGATAGGCCTAGTAATTTCTCAAAATAAATATCTCTATCTCTAAGGGCTCAAGATGCAATTTACAAGAGATACGATTATTGAATTATGAAATAGCATAAAAAAAGCATCAAATTATGTTTTCACTTTTATCCTAGCTAAATTATAGCGTCACCTGCAAATTTACCTCATGCATTAGGCTAGATCCAATTTAGTGCTCCCTTTCAAAGGTGCAAGGAGTTTAATACAGGTAGTTTAGAGAATTTTAAATCTCATGACATTCATTTTAAACAAGTTCAAAGGAAACTAGGTCAAGTTATGAAATTAGGTCAGTTCCTATATATTTAAATACATAACCTCGTTATTCTTTTTTAAAGTTGCTGCGGTATTTAAAGTGAGCAGGGCTGCCGCCCTAGGCTGGAAGAATTTACTAGACGAAAAATTTACTAAATCGCATCTATTATTTAGACCCCGGCGCTGCGCTGATGAGGGAAGACCGGCGGCGGCGGGGCTAAAAACAGCACGCCGCGCCGCACCGCCAGTAAGACGTCGGCGGCGCGCCGCCGGCGTGATCAATGTGGATCACAAACATTAATGTTTTCATCAGTCTTTCTAAAATCACAGCTTAAATTTACAATAGAATCGAGCCTATTCATGAGTTCAAAAATTCACAAGTCGTTTGCTGGAAACTGATCTTCTTCGTTATTCATCAAGAGAAGTAGAAATATGGTAGAAACTAAACGGCTCTGGCGTTTCAGAACCCTTGCATAATACGAGCAGTTGAAGTATCTACTAGTTATGTATTCTTAACATAAATAATTATCAAAATTAGTAGTTTTTTTCATTGAGCATTACTGCATATACAAATACAAATACCATATCAAAAAATTTGTCAGTTATCTGGGTAAAAACTTTGAATATAACTTTGAACTTAGAAGCTTAATTTTTTCATAATGCCCTTTGCCTATAGGCTATATGTTTTGTCACCTTTAAAACAATTGAAATGGTTGACTTTGATATTGATTGTTTTATTTGCTCTTTTGGATTCTTAAAAAGACTTCTTGTATTAAAAACTGGTTTATAATTACAATTTTAAAAAAATGCATTTTAAAGATTTTTTTGATTTCTTTATAGAATATATGTCATGTAGGCTAAGGCTGAACTGCTGCTTTTTATTGCTTTCGGCTGTTCTTTTGGATATTATTCGTTTTTTTTCTTTTGGGAATTCATTCCAAATTTTAAATTGATAAATACCTAGTATCAGTCAAATTATAAACTGCATCTAAAAGGAGTAAATTTATCAAATTGAAAAATACATGATGAATACTTCACATGAGAACACTTCAATTACAATGAAACAAAAAACACTTACTGGTTTATTCGGTATGAAGAAAAATTAAGTGCCAGCTATTTTCTGGTAAAAAAAAAATTGAAAAGCTCATCCGTTTTAAATGTAATTAAATGAAATAATATAGAGACTGAAGTAGCTCCAGGAAGATGTTGAGATTTTCATCCTAGTCCGTCACTTTTAATCCAAGCAAAATATTAGGACACTTAGTATCAGTTATTGAGTTTAAGCTTTGATTTCCAAATGCTCACAAAAATTACCAAATTTAAAGAAGTCGCAACAATAAGTCACCTGTAGTCAAAATACTTAAGGACTCCTCTTAGATTCCCACCCAGGCTCAGAGCTTCTGCTATGGTCATTTCCATGGAAATCTCTACAGAGTTTCTTTTGAAAATAGCTTTCAATCGTAGTTAAGGGTATATAGCCTTTTTTGCTTTTCTTCAAAGCTTTGAAAAACGTGTTATAATATTCCAAATGTTACATTTGTTATATTTGTGCATATTTTTGGTAATCATATCGAATTTTTTAAACCACTGTAGATACGTAAGAACGTTACACCATCTAGTACCCTGAGGTCATTTGACTGTCAAAGAATCCTCCTTGAACCTCCCAAATTGAAAGCTTTTATTATGACCTGGCCTTCTAATGTAACTTGGGCTTTGGACCAAGGGTGCCATTGTCACTCGAGCGCAACGTTAGGTGGGGATAACGATATAGCTTTCGTCACACGAATTCGTTTTAGTGTGAATCTGCCAGGTACTTATGAATGAATGTTTTCAAATTAAACCCGTTTCATCAATAAGAAAAAAAACGGGTTGGACGCATATGTCCCTTTCCCTTTGGACGGTAAAACCATGCAAGCGCTGTATCAAGATATAACTCACGAAAATCTTGTTAATTTTTGGTAACTTTTCAACTTTTTGGCATCCCTGCTTTCAATAAAAAAAAAATCAAGGTACTATCACCTAAATATAAAAACTCCCTATGCCCCCCTTATGGATACTATCTTGATAGGACACCATCTCTGCTTTAAATAAAAAAAAATAATTAACTTATTGGCATTCCTGCTTTCAAAAAAAATCGAGGTATTATCATTTAAATATGATTGCTCACTACCCCCCCCCCCTCCCCTCTGGATACCACCTTGATAAAATGCGGTCTCTGCTTTAAATTAAAAAAAATAACTTTTTGGGATCCCTGCCTTCAATAAAAAAAAATCGAGATATTATCATTTTAATGTAATACCCCCCTACCCCCCCCCTGGATACCACCTTGATAGGATACCGTCTCATCTTTCATTAGAAAAATAAGTTACCTAATAATTAACTAGGTCACTATACACGCAAAATAACGTCAAACAGCTTAGTGCTCCTTGAAAAAAATTGAGGGTATGAGTAAAGGTGTACAAAGACAACAACAAAATGTCGAAATTATTCAGATATACCTCAAAATATTGGAAAACTGAGTCATAGATTCGGCGTGGCATTCAATAAGATCCAAAGGATCTAATTAAAAGGGAGCACACACAAAAGCCAAATTAGGCCAGTAGCCTATGAGAAATCGCAAAATATCCAAGACAATGAACAAGTCTTAATGGCGAGCCCTGGGTCTATCAAAATATTTCAATGGTTTCCCAGGGAATTTGATATCATTTTCTTCTGTCTCCACTTTAAATGAAAAGAATAGTTATCTTTTTGGTAACCCTGCTTTCAATAAAAAAAAATAAGGTATTACCACCTTAAAATTATAACCCCCTATCCCCCCCTATAGGCAATTTTTTAAAATTTACTGATGTGTCTTATTTTTGTGGGTAGCATATGAACAATTTAGTATTAAAAAATAAGGCGTTATACGAATTATTTTTAAGCATTAAGAAAATCTTCTCTAAAAACAGCAAAAAAAAAAAAAAATATGAAAACTTACAATTAAGCTGTAGAAACACATATGTCGGCTGTTAATTTCAAAATCCAACTGAAGGCTGAAGCTGTATAGTAGTGAATTCGTTCTATAATTCTATTCAACTTGAAAATAAAATTCTTGACTACGAACGATGTTAGAAATAGCGATTGGGAAACTACATTCAAAATGATTTAAACTCATTTCATAAAGACGATACTGTTTTTTGTCAACATATGAAGAACTGTGTATATTGCAATATTTGCAATTGCATATTGCATCTGTCTTGTTTTTATGCTAAGTAACAAAAGAGACGAAAATTAAAGAACCAGCGAGCAATGAAAAAGCATACTTGGTAAAGTAATATTTGGCTGGAAAAGTTTCTGACAGTACTTTGCGAGCATTGGCACCGTAGTAGCAGTGTTATTGGAGAGATAAAAAACCAAATTTTTTTTCGAAGTGACCCGTTAGATAACGGGGAAATTCCTAACAATTTAAGAATAGAGCAAGCATTGCTTGATTTCTGATTAGGAGAATTGAAATACTAAACGAGACGAGAAAGAAAATCTCCGACTTTGCGGTTGACGCAATAAAGAATTGCCCCAAAATTGATTTAAAGTCGACCAAACGCCGCCACCTCTGTCGGCGGCGGCACGCCTTTGGCACGCTAGCGGCGTTACGACACTTCGACGGCGTTCCACCGGGCCTCTCGTCGGCGGCATTCGGTAGATCTGCCGGCGCGGCGCCGGGGTCTACTGTTATTACTAAATGCTGAAAAAAAATTTTGCACCTGCGGCTGCCGCCGCAAGCGCACCATCGAGCATTGCATTTTACTATAGGAGGATAATCAATACGATCTCCATAAACTTTTTCCCTTTTTCTTTTTTTCTCAGAAATTTTTTGCACGTGCGGCTGCCGCCGCACGCGCACCATCGAGCATTAATTTTTACTATAGGAGGATAATCAATACGATCTCCTCAATCTTTTTCCCTTTTTCATTTTTTTTATCAAGTATGATTGAAAATTCCGGAAACAGTTCAAAAATCTTTTTTTTTATTCTTTGGATGTACTACTGGATAGGCTTCATATTTCAGATGCGGCATATCCAAGACGTCAAAAAATAGTCTGGAATCTTGGATTCTGTAACTCCTGCTGGTGAAGCCCGGCTTTAAATCTGTCAGTGGGCTTCAGGTCATAAAATTCAGATATATTGAAAAATTAAAAAACAATCAACGAAGAAAAACAGCTACAACTCATATTCACGAAGCAATTCGGGCAATAGTGCTTAGAATCTGGGGTGTGTTTGAAAATGACGGCCTTTGAAATTTCTCCCCCAGTTTCTGTCTTTAGGTTTGAAATCTAAACCCTTCAATTTTGCATTTTTAAGAGGAAATTTGCCAGTTTTTAAACACTAATTGGGATGGTCTTTAAATAAGGGATAAGCTACTTACAAAGATTTCTGGCAAATTTTAAAGTAAAAATTAAAGATTTTTTTAACTGATTTTTTCTCGATTCTCTCTTGTTCGTATTCCAGGGAATCAAAAACCAATACAATCTGTGTCACTTCAAAACGGAAATGACGTTTTCGGATACCGGTTTAGTTGTAAAATTATGTAAATTGAAAAGTGCACCTCAAATTGGACTAGGGCTGGCAAGAAAAATAAAACTTATATAACATACAATAATTATTTAAAAAAAATAACATTATGTCAATAGTCTTCAGGTCAGGCAAATCATACAAATTGAAAAGTAAGAAGAAAAATATGTAGTCACAATTTAAAAAAAAGTTGCCCTTAAAAGGCTTTAATCGTCCTCGGCCTCATCCGAATTTGAATTATCCAATAGTGTCGAATTCTGACTGAAGGGATCTACTTGTTTCCATTTTTGATAGCCCGAGTCAAATCGCTGGGGATCACCCAGTCATGTACTCCACTTGACGACCTGAAAACAAGTTGCTTCGTTTTCATCAGGGACGAAACACTCGAAACATTTAGCCTATTCCGGTTTTTAGTTTTGACGACCGACAAAATCAAGAACTGTCTCTCTGCTCCAGCACTTGAATGGGGCAAGCTGCAGAGAGTCAGGAAGAACTTGGGCAAGTACGGAAAAATTTTCTTTCCAGCAGCGTCTTTAAAAAGAGACAAAGCTAACTTACAAACGTAGCAGCTGTTACAAGAGTCTGGAAAATATTCAGAAAATAGATTAAGCCGGCATACCAGTCCTGATTTTAAATAGTTTGCCTTTCAAAGCGAGTATCAAGAAGAAGCCAAGAGAAAAGTAGAGATTTTTAAGCGCTAGGGTTGACGCGAAATCGTAAAAATGAGAGCAATAGCAGCCATAGTATCTAACTTAATCGAGATCAGATTTTGTAATGAACGGGCCTAATTTTTTCCCTGAATTCATAAAAAATAACAAAAGTTTTGTTTACTACATATCATGACTTTTTACTAGATTTTGGGAAATTTACTAGATCCTCTACATTTACTAGATTTATTTTTTTTTTACGAGATCTAGTAAAATCCTACTGACGGTGGCAACCATGAGAGTGAGCGAGAGTTGAGCTCAAAAGTAAATTCAGAAATCTCAACTTCTGTACGCTATTTTGTATAGCGTTTTACCTTATTAGCGTTCGGCAAAACTGGTTTCAGAAACGTCTCTAGTGTTGCTAAGATCATACCAACAATATGGAGTGGCAGAGATCCGCCTAAACCTCAAGTATCACAAAAAAACTCCAGTTATGAAAAGAAAGATTTCCGATGCTTCATCATCAATAATTCCAAACTTTGCTATAGTTTTGATGAAAAAAAAGAATAATGCACCACTTAGTGCTGATGTGCCAATAGCAATACGGACGATAATTCTTAAAGTCTGCCGAGCTAACTTTGAGCTACAAACCTTTTCCCTGAGGGCTGTGGGGGGAGTCTTATCCTCAAAGACATAATTTGCGGACCTTTCAACTATTTTAAACAAAATAGCTATCTTAAAGTTTTTATTGGATTGTTTGGGGAAATGGTGGGCGTGAGAGGGAGGTTAGTTGCCCTCTAATCGCTTTCGACTATTAAAAAGGGCACTAGACATTTCAATTTCCAATTGAATGAGCCCTTTTTGAATTTTTTACGACAACAATTTCTATAAAAACCTTATATGCCCCCAGGACAGAAATTACAACCTTTGCCTTGAGGGGTGGGGGTGGGGGGGGGGGGGGGGGTGTGTGGGGGTTCCTTACTTACATATTTTCCAGAACTTTTAACTCCGTTGAACAAAATGGCTATCTAAAAATTTTGATTGGATGTTTTTGGGGAAATGGTGGGGTAGAGAAAGGGACTTAGTTGCCCTCCAATCACTTTCGACTATTAAAAGGGCACTAGCCCTTTCAATTTTCAATCGAATGAGCCCTTTTTTGAAGTTTCTACGACAACACTTTCTATAAAAATCTCATTTGCCCCCAAGACATAACTTACAACCCTTACAACAAAGGTGACTCTCCTGAAAACCCATCAAATTACAGCCCTATTTCTATTTTGTCAGCATTTTTTAAAATATTTGAGAAGGCAATTTATAAGAGGTTCTATGACTTTCTTAAATCGTCTAATTTTTTCACAAACTCCCAGTTTTCTTTTAGGTCGGGAGACAATACTGAACACGCTATTATTGCTCTCATCCAATATATTCATGAATGCTTAGATAGAGGTGAAATTCCAGCAACAATACATTTAGATTTTAGAAAAGCATTCGATACAATATCATATTGTATTCTTTTTCATAAATTGGATCATTTTGGTGTGCGCGGACTGGCGTTGAATCTAGTTAAATCTTATCTTGATAAGAGAAAGCAACAAATAGATGGAGACGATTTCCTCTCTTCGCCTGTTCCTCAGTCCTCGATGGTTGGGGTACCTCAGGGCTTTGTCCTAGGTTCTCTGATTTTTCAAATTTATATAAATGATCTTCACCACGCTTTGGTAACCCCATGTCTCAGCACATATTTTGCTGATCATAGGGCAGTTTCAATTTCTGAGAGGAATGACGAGGAGTTGGATGCAAAGCTTGATACTGCATTTTCTAGTGTTCTTGATTGTTGTTGTTCAAATTTTATTGCTTTGTATTTATCAAAAACTAATTTCATAATTTACGGCAGAAAGTCAAGTAGCTGCCCTCGTATTACCCGAGTTATTTCTTCAAAGAATCTATTATCAATGTCTCGGGTGGGAATGATAAAGTACCTTGGACATGTGATTGACGAAAGCTTATCTTTTAAAACACACATTCAAAATATACGCTTAAAACTTTTCAAGGTATGTTGGTTTAATGCGAAGGTTGAAACATTATTTGCCCTACACTGCTTTATGAAGCATTTATTTTGCTCTGATTCTGTCTAATACTAATTGTTGTTCTCTAGTATATTTATCTGCATTTAAGCCATATTAAACAAATACAGATTTTACAAAATAAAGCCCTAAGAATCCTTAAACTTCGTATTCCATCGCCTATGCACTTCCAAATGATTCTTCGACAGCATCTTTGTATACTTATCTAGATATACTTCCAGTTTCTCAACAATTTACTTTTGGAGCAGTTATTTTCAAATTCAAATATGACATTAAGAAATTACCGCCATATTAACTCAATCAAAGTTTGTTCTCCCAATCACAAGACTTACATCATTATAACACGCGACAAAAAAAGTGTATGTATCTACATTGACAAGTATAGTACTGAGAGTTCTAAATTCGCTCCGTTTGTGTCAATAGCCCGTTGCTTCGATGCTTACAAGTATCTTAGTGATAACTATTCTTCTATACGTTTAATGAAGATAATTCATAAATTTCATTTAGTTCAGGATTACTTTTAATTAAGCGTCTTTTTAATAAAAAAAAAATTTGTTCGGCATGTTGTTCTTGGTGAATGTGGGCCTCTCGGCTATCTTCTTGTATTATTTTAGTTTAATAATAATATTGAAATCTTTTAATATTTAACTATGGAACCTGGGCTAGCTGCTACTTTCATATTATTTCTGTGTTATTGTATCTTTACCGTCGAATTTATCTTTGTATTGTAGTGTAATTTGTTATAGTATCTTTGTCTATGCCCAGTTTTTCGAGCTCTTGTCCCCATGGGCATATATCAATCATATACATGTATATGTTAATAATAAAATAATTGAGCTTGAACTTGAACTTGCCGTGACGACTGTGGGGGGAGTGTCATCCTCAGAGACATAATTTTCAGACCTTCCAACTACGTTGAGCAAAATGACTATCTCAAAATTTCGATTGGATGTGTTTGGGGAAATGGTGGGCATGAGAGGGGGGTTAGTTGTCCTCCAATCACTTTCGAATATTCAAAATTGCACTAGCCCTTTCAAATTCCAATCGAATGAGCCCTTTTTGAACTTTCTACGACAGCGCTTTCTATAAAAACCTTATATGCCCCCAGAGCATAACTTAAGCCTTTGCCCTGAGAGCTATGGGGGGGGGGAAGGTGTTAGCCTCAAAGACATAATTTCCGGTCCTTTCAACTACGTCAAACAAAATGGCTATCTCAAAATTTTGATTGGATGTGTTTGGGGAAATGGTGGGCGTGGAAGGAGTGTTAGTTGCCCTCCAACCACTTTCGACTATTAAAAAAAGCACAAGCCCTTTGAATTTCCAATCGAATAAGTCCTTTTTGAAGTTTCTACGACAACTCCTTCGATACGAAGTACCCTGGTCTAAAAGAAAAAAAAAATAATACATTGTGCCTACATCGTTCTTTACTTAGGCAGCGCTATTGCGCTGCCTATGATTTGGTCAAAGAGACCACAATGAAAACAACTGCCCAACAAGTCAGCCCTATTGTAAAAACTGCAAAGACTCTCCCAGTCTTAGGGAAGAGCTCCATGTGGAACAAAGAACCAGAAGCAAAGGTAAGCAATCTCCTCCTAAGAATATTAAGAGAGGTACAACTACTGCACTGGATCAGATGAAGGATGGAAGCACAAACAGCGAGTAATTTAAAAATACATCGATGGAATGTTATGTCACTAAATAACTTAAGACTTAATGAGCTGATAATTGGATTGCTTTTAATCCTTTTGATGTATTTTGTTTACAAGAAAGTCACCTTCAGACTCATAGCCTCAGGAGCATCCATATACCAGGTTTTAATAATTATAGGAAGGACAGACCTATCGAGAGGAAAGGTAGAGGTGTGGCAGTCCTTATAAGACATTTTATTTCCCATACCTTTATTGCTTCTAAGAAGAACATCCATGAGAGAGATGCTGTTACTATTTGTTTACATTTAGAGGCTGAGATAAAACAAAAAAATGTTTCTATGTATAGCCCTGATAGTAATAATGATATAACAGATATCATTCAGGAAACTACAAGTGATGGAGATACTATTGTCTTGGAAGACTTTAATGCTCCTAGTTCCTATTGGAAAATTGTACCTCTTCAAAATAATGCATAAAGTTTTGTTGAAACCCTAGTTCCAGGTCCTAATCCGATTAATTTAAAAAAACAAAGTTTTTCGGAGGGAAGTAAAGAGCGAAGTTGAAACTTAAAACGAACAAAACTTATTACTTCACAGCCTATCTACCATATAACAATAAAACTAGCGCAAATAAATCAACTGGTAATATTTCCCTATGTTTGTAGGATTACGGAAAACTAGCATTTTACTAAAAACACAAAACAATATAGGAGTTCTGTACGTAAACTTAAACCATTTAAAGACACTTTTAACAGTATAAAAGTAAAACATTTTTAGATTGTTGTTTTATTTATGGTTTCGTTTAATTTGGCATCACTTCTGTACAATGAGCTCAGTTCAATGATTGACTGTCGTTTGGGATCTGAAAAGGAAATTTCATGATTATTTTGTAGATAAGTTCGAAGTGTCACTACAGACTCGCTTTATAATTTGTATCACAACTTAAAATTCTTCGTTTTACAGCGAGAAATAACTGGAATTCTAGAGCTCATATTATGGTTGATATGTTCTTCATTTCCAGTAATACTAGGTGAGACCAAGATAATATCTGATAAATCAATCTACTATTTTATATGCTTCGTAATGACTTTCAACTTATTATTTTTATGCCTGAGTTCTTAAGATAATTTTCATTGTATACTGAAAGTTACTGATATCACAGCTCCTGTAGGATTATGAAAAACGTTATAGATTAGTTTGCTGTTGTGAGGCTAAATATTTACTTTTGACTCCTAAATCAATATTCTTATTTCTTATGCTTGGCTTTTGTGTTTTTAGTAAAGCGCTAGTTTTTTGTAATCCTACAACCATAAGGAAACATCACCAGTTGATTTATTTGCACTAGTTTTATTGATATACTAATTTTAACAGTACGAAAAAAACTTAGAAAGGATATATGAAAAAACAAAACAAACTAACCCCTCAGAGGCTGTGCCAAATGAAGGGGAATTACGAATAAAAGAAAATACGGATAGAGATAGGACAAATATAGAACAAATGAATTCAGAAAAGGAATTGAAAAGATATAATGACAAACGAAATTTTGAAATTATGTCGGACAGAGATGAGATTAATTCAAGACCGAAAAGGGAGAGTGAAGCCCATAGAATAAAAGGAAAGAGAGATAGAAAAGAAAGGGAGAAAGATATGAGACAACGTATATTAAATTGGGAGCAAGAGAGAGAGAAAAACATGGAGACAGAGAGGATAGCCAGAGAGGTAGCCGAAAGAAAGCACCTAGAGTATATGAAAAAATTACAGGATGATATAGATCAAATTGAAAAAGATAGGCAAGCCAATGAAATACTTCATCAGGCCCGTATGGAAAAAATTGAAAAAGATAGTCAAGCCAATGAAATACTTCATCAGGCCCGTATGGACAAAATTGAAAAAGATAAACGAGAAAGAGAGAAATATAGACAAGAAAGAGAGAAAGAGAGGGTAGATAGAGAACGAAAGGAAGAGGCTGATAGAATAGCCAGAGAGCAAAAAGAGGAAGAAGATAGGAAACAAAGAGAGAAAGATAACAAAGAAACATAGGAAGCCAGACAGGGCCGCAGGGGGACCGATAAAAAATATTATTAGGATGTTGCAAAAACAATTGACAGAATTATGAAAACTCGTTGGGGAACTTCGTAAAGTGACGTATTATCACAAGTTGCTTGTAGGCTGTCAGATAGCCAAAATAATTTGTTTAAGAATCAATCGCGAGAAAAAGAAAATTACCAGACATTAAACACTTTTACGGGAAAATATGATACGTTTTTGACTGCGGGGGAAGGTGGACCGGCCCATAAAACAAATTGGGAGGCAGCGCCGCCCTATCGGAAAAAAGAAATGTTTGATAGTCAAAATGATGATAATCTGGTAAAAATTGATTTAACGGATACTTTTTCTAAAAATTGCCATAATAAAGAAAAGAAAGTAACCTATAAACGATCGAATTGGGCTATAGCACATAATCAAGGAAATATTGACGAGTTTGTGAAATCACATAAAATAGAAGGAAAAGTAAACGGAAAATTTACCGAAATTGTAATTGACTCAGGGAGTGAGCAAACTTTTGTGTGAACGGAACTAATTAAAAAGACAGAAATAGACCATAAAAATAAGATTTCAACAGTACGTTATTATGGAGATAATCACCCATGCCCGTCTGCTTGGGTTAGAATAGAAATTTCAAAGAACGACGGTAGAGTCCAAAGAATAACGATAAAAGTAGGCTTAGTACCTACTCTAGCAGTGGATGTTTTAGTAGGAGGAGACTTTGGAGATAACGAAAATCGGAAATCCAAACTTCCGGAAAATGGAAAAATTGAGAATACCTTTAACGAGTGCAAAACGCCGAAAAAAATTTGCCAAAATGAAACGCGGATTGTACCATATAAAAAGGAGACAAAATTTATTGTACACGCTTTTCCTCGGAAAATTCGAGAGATTTTAGTAGAGTATGAAAAACTAAATGTCGGAGTACAGTTCTCATTTGATGACGAAATATTTGTTTCTGCGGTAAGAGTAAAGGGAAGTAAAAGAGAGAAAAAAGATATTAAACGGAGATACAATGAAGAAATGCAGTCAAGGATGGACACTGAAGTCCAATTCAGATTTCATGACGATTTATTTAATGCTACTACAACACAAAAGAAAACTAAGAGAGAGAAAAGAAATATTAAACGGAGCTACAATGAAATTATTCAGTCAAAGATAGTGTACACTGGAGTCCAAATCAGATACAATGATAATTTATTATTTTTCGCGAATGACAGAATTAAGAAAAGTAGAGACGAAAAGAGGAATGCAAAGAAGAAACAAGATTTGGAGATTCAGCCTGCAGTGGCCAAAAATTAAATGTCGGATGGGCTGTGCCTTGAAAACATAGACAATAAGGGGGAAAAAGAGGTCAAAGGCCCATGGGGAATAAAAGAAGATAGTTACAAAAGAGAGATGAATGACCTACGACGGGTTGGGGGAAAGTTGGGAGATATTGAATGTCGATTCGGATTGAAAACACTTGGAAAGGAATCTGATATTGGTCTGATCAACTCAAAAGAGGGTTTGTTCCTCTATGAGGGGGAGGAATCCCTTGGGGAAGATCCCCTGTGGGAAGTTGCGAAAGATAGCCCTTTTCCTCAACGCACAACTGACGGGCAAGTTGTGATCCCTTTACCAAGATTTTGCCTTTCTGATCTGGAGTCTTGGGGAGATACTCTCTCCCAGTCACTTCATCTTTCACCCAAACCTTTGTCCAGCAACCCTATTCATAGCTGTTATTCTTCATGGGAGTCGACAATTATTTCCGGCAAATTGTATTCAGTGGGAGTTGTATCCAAATTTCATTTTCAATTAGCATAAGCGTATATTCTTCAGTTAATTATCCCAGGGGAAGGAACCCAGAAAAAAGGCGATCCATGGTTCGCGCAAAATTTTACTTCATTCCCAGTACCCTTATCGTTTTCACAGGCCCTTGTATTTTCGGCCTTAGATTATTTGAAATTATGCCAAGGGGCAATTTACTTTTTTATCGAGATTTGGGGTTGTTTCCACAGATGGAAATTAAGAGGCTAGTGCAGCCAATTTTTCACGATGGCTGGCATCATCGAAAGTGCCAGAAACTGATTCTCTGCTCCTCTTAAATGTAAATTCGTGAGAGCGAGAAAATTTGTTGTTTTTGATTTGTGCTGTGCACAATGAATTCCTACGAATCTTGGGGACTTGGATTTTCAAAACCGAATGCGCATGTTAGACGATCTAGACCATGGTGGTCCTACAGTAGAGACGTGTCGAGGACGACCGATCCAGAGCCAAGCAGAGGAAGCACAGGCATTGGTAGAAGAGAAGATACAAGTTTAATGATTTTGAGTTTAATGTTATTTATATTATATTTTTTTTGTGCTCTGACCCATGGGTGTGACGGCGGTCATTTTTCTTAGGAGGGAGGTGTTGGGACTTTTGGCCCCTTTTGTTTCAGAAAAATGCCTTTTTATAAATTTTACTTCATTTATGTTAAATATTTAAACCCCAGGAAAGCTTTTATTACGATGTCTAAAGAATCCACTAATTAGCGGGTGTCTGAAAAAGCCAGTTAAAGCGATGACTCATACTGCTTAAATCTAGAGTTTGAAAAGCTTCAAAGGATGCTGGGAGTTTGATTTGATTCGGCCATTCATCGCCTTTGGTCAGAGGTGCGTGCGCAAGCGCGCGTCTTGAAGAGTATTGTTCAAGTGTAATATTTTTGTCTTTAGTTCTTTTTATACAGCGTGAGTGTTAATGCAGTAAGCCTTTTCTATCTACTCTTTAAACTTTTCAGCTTAGGTCGAATCTAAAAGAGTTAATTAGAAATCTTATCGGTAAACTTTGGCTTTAAATGTGGCCATAGACCATCCGATCACGTTAGTATAAAGGAACCGTGGGATTAACCGCGGAAATCCCACTAATTTGGGGCCAAAGAGGGATCGTCCCCTTCCAGTAAGTGGCATAGCAACTCTTTGCGCCATTTTTGCCTTTAAAAGTGGTGACCCCGCACATAAACCTCCAATAACTACCAAATTTAAATGTCATTAGCCACGTCTTCATTATGGCTTTTGAGCCAAAGTCACCCGCGCTATTTTGCTTTTTCAGGCAGCTTCAGTCTCCATTGGTACTTTTAAGGCTCAAAAAGGACAATCAGGCGCATTTGAATGCTTTTTTCAGAAAAGTTTGTTTTTCGAAGAACAAACAGCTTCGAAGTTTGTTTTTCGAAGACGGCCAAGTTTTTACTTGCGCTTTAGCCTGAGCTTCGTTTTAAGGCACCAGGTTCAAACACGGGCTCCTATCGAGTTCTACATCACGCGTTTTTAGGGTTGCGGGTTGAACACAAATCCGCTTCTAAGTGTTTTCAGCTGCCGGGTTTTCCCCGTGTTTGAACCCGGTTTCCTTGAATCTTGAACCCGCAGAAATACCAGGTTCAAACCCGAGTTTGAGTTCATTGGAGATAAATTCAAAAATGGACAACCATCCTGAATTCATTGCCCATGAAGTTTGCTCATTGGGATCCCAAACACTTGATTTTGAATAGAACACTAAGAATTTTGCAGTAGGCATCAAGACATGGGTAATTGTAGAAAAACCCAAGATAGATAGTCCGAACAATTGAGAGGGAAATTCTATTCCTCAGCATCAAGCGTTTTCAGCTGCGAAGTTTCAATCCCGTGTTTTCCACGAGAGCCCGCTTTGTGAAAACGCTTGATGCACTAGACCAGAAAAACCCGTGTTCAAACTGCTGAGGCTGAAAAAGAGGCTCTGAATAAGCCATAAAGCCGCATCTACATTCGGCATTTTCTGGAAAACTAGGCCGGAAAACTGGAAAATTGGGTAATGTAGACCGCTACTGCCGTCCCAGTTTTCCGTTTCTGGGTATGGCACAAAAAGACGCCAATAAATGGGCCAGCATGCCAGAAAATGGATAGTGAAGATGGGTTGTTCCGTTTTCTGGCAACTCTAGTAAGCACTAAATTTGAAAAAGAAGCCATGGGATTCACCAAAAAAGACAAAGAGGCTTTTAAAAACTCTCCCAAATGGTCAAATGAAGAGACTTTCTCACTAATTTAATTCACCTTCAATTTTCCAAACCCCTCAGTCTATATCTCAACCCGAGTTCGCCTCACCACTACCTTTTCGGATTCCCCTGTCTGCATCCCAACCCAAGTCAGCTTCCACTTTATCTTCAAAAACACCTCAGTCTGAAGCCCAACCAAAGTCAACCTCAACTTCATCTTCCAAACCCGATCATCCTCAAGCCAAACCAAAGCCAGTCTCAACTTCATCTTCCAAAGCCCATCCCCCTCAAGCCCAACCAAAGCGAATCTCTATGTCATCTTCCAAAGCACATCAGTCTCAAGCCCAGCCAAAGCCAACCTCAACTTCATCTTTCCAAGCCCATCAGTCTCAAGCCCAAACTAATCAACCTTAACTTCAGGTTTTGTGGTCCCTGATCACCTAGTAAAGCCAACAATCCAAACCAAAGAGAGCCCAAAAATCATTTATGTAAAGCCAAAACATTGATCCTAATTAAGTGCCATTATTTACTGAATTTGATTAAGTGTTATTCAGGAAGTATATGGAAAAGATTGATAAGTAATTAGTCGAGGTTCTTTTGTACTGCACAATTTTTATTTAATGAATACCTTATCCAGACTCAGTTATTATAAGAAGTGTAGAATTCTTCTATTCTAGGCACCAAATATTGTACAAAAGCAATATAGAAATACATTGAGCTCCAAGTGATTCAGTTTTACTAATATATTCTACTCTAGCTCTTTTTTTGAAGCTAAAAAGGAAGGAAAGGTCTAAACTGGAAGTATGTTTTGCAAAAAAAACTCGTAAAACTGCAAGAAGATATGCAGAAAAGCCTCTATACTAGATCTGTTTGGATCTGTTTGGACTGAAAAAGTGATTGCATAATGTGTTTCTTATTGCAGCACCGTCTCTTGAAATATAATGATGTAGTGTAGTGCTCAAGGTTGCCACTGGTGACACTTTAGTGTCACTTTTGACACTTTTTTTTAAATGGCACTTTT
This sequence comes from Artemia sp. Qi Xiang Cuo, assembly GCF_049724085.1. Classification (NCBI taxonomy): domain Eukaryota; kingdom Metazoa; phylum Arthropoda; class Branchiopoda; order Anostraca; family Artemiidae; genus Artemia; species Artemia sp. Qi Xiang Cuo. Next base: position 54,555,086 of record NC_142794.1, read on the forward strand.
GTGGGACACCTGACACTATTAGGACACTCTTTGTAAAAGTGGCACTTTTTTTGCTAAGTTGCACTATTTTACAAAAAAGAAATTTTTCAGACAAAAAATCAGAAGGAAAAGTGTCATTGTAGATATGTATCGATATCCTTTTTCTGTCAGTTAAGATTCTTATCTTAACTCCATGCGAGGCAACATTGGATGCAAGAATCTTTCTGTACGGTGAAAAACGTAAACGTGTTTGTCTCTATCTGTGTGTGAGAAATGTTTTTATTCTTGTTCTTATCACTGATAAGCAAAGATCACCCAGTGATTTTCGGTACGTGGTGGAGAAGCCTTCAATGTGGTGGAGAAGCTGTTGGGGTTCCACCCCTGTTTCTTTCCTTTCAGATAAATGACCTGTTTTCTTTTTCTTAATTATATTTGCTTATAGTATAATTTCAAAAGACAGGTTAAATTCCCGTTACTAAGCGATAGTGGCTTTGCACTAGGGAAGCTTTGATCCAAGTTATTTTTATACTTCCTGGTTTGGGAGTTATTGAAATATAAATCTAAGAGATAAAATTGGGTTTAAATGAGGATGTAGCTGATTGGCTGGGCCAAGTGACGGTCCACCCATACAAACAGTGCTGTAAAAATTATTATTATGTTTTAGTCTATGTTTTGACCCCGTTTGGGGAAAGAGTCTATGTTTTGACCCCGTTTGGGGAAGGAGTCTGCGTGATGACCCCGTTTGGGGAAGGATATTTCTGTTGTTACGTGTGACCCTTTTGGAAGAATACAAGTAAGGTATTTTCTACAAACTGTGTACTATTTTCCGTAACCCAGGCAGGGTAGGAATAGAGCTACGAGTTATCGTCATTATTATATTGACAGGGAGGTTTGTTACCTCCAAGGAGAGAGTTAAGATATTTTCTAGCCGTATCCCAAGGCGGGTACATTTGGCTTTAGAAAGTGGCCATTTGACCACTCGATCGCGTTATCATACCCTGGGACAGGGTATACTGTAAATAGGGTAGTACCATATCCGATATTTGCAGAACTGTTGGGGTAAAAGCGGGAATCTCACTAATATTTGGGCCGACAAGGGGTTCTCCCCTTCGAGTAAGTGGCATAGCAACCTTTTTGTGCCATTTTTGCATCAATAAGTGGCGACACCCGTACTTAAACCCCAATAAGTGGTGCCAGCGGCATAAGTAAACACGAACATTGGTGGCAGCAAGAACAGGAATTATTAACAGTGTTGATAATAAAAGAATTCTACGTTTTCGAAGAGACGGGTAATTTGGCCTACACAAGTAACCTATTGTGGTTACATATAAAGAGAAAGAAATAGATACTGAATCAATTAATACAATTATGAAGATCTATTATGGGCTATGCCTTGTGAGATCATAATTGGAAAATTCACGAATCAATATATCACGCAACTAATTAGTATTCAAAAATATAAGGCTAAAATTGCTGCGTGTCAAAACAATTTTCCGCGAGAGAACCGGAAGTTAAAGGATAAAAGAATTTTCATTTAGACTGAAGAGGTAATTTGAAGTTAACGAAATTCTGAATTTATGTCGGACAGAGATGATATTAAATCAAGACCGGATTGGGCGAGTGAAGCCCATAGAAAAAGTAGGAAAATAGAAAGGAAGGTTAATATGGAGGCCTTTGAGAGATTGTACCAGAGATATAAGAAAAAAATGCAGGCTGAGAAAGATGAAATTAGAAAGAATAGAAAAGAGGACGAAACGGCTAGAGTTACCTATAAAGAAAGAGACAATACGGATAGAGAACGAACAGAGTCAGAAAACGAATTGAGAGAATATTAAGACAGTGAGAATCATAGTAGGCCAAGTAGCACCAGTAGTAGAAGTTCAATTTCCAGCAGGGGCTCGCAAAGGAATACTCAAATAGATACGACACAACAATTACTAAATTTCATGGAGAAAGAAAGAGAGAGAGATAGACAAGAAAGAGAGAAAGATAGACAAGAAAGAGAGAAGGAGAGGGTGGACAGAGAACAAAAGGAAGAGGCTGATGGAATAACCAGAGAACGAAAGGAAGAGGCTGATAGAATAGCCAGAGAACGAAAAAAGGAGAATAATAAAATAGCTAGAGAGAAAGAAGAAAGACATCACCAAGAGTTTAAAAGAACCATGATAGGTCTAATTCCAAAAAGTGAGATTTTATCACAACTAACTTCTAGGCTGTCAGATAGCCATAATAATTTGTCTAAGAATCTATCGCGAGAAAAAGAAAATTACCAGACATTAAACACTTTTACGGGAAAACATGATACTTTGTTGACTGCGGGGGAAGGTAGACCAGCCCATAAAACAAATTGGAAGGCTTTGGCGTCCTATAGGAAAAAAGAAATGCTTGATTGTCAAAATGATGCTAATCTGGTAAAAATTGATTTCTCGGAGCCTTTTTCTAAAAATTGCCAAAATAAAGAAAAGAAAGTAACCTATAAAAGATCGAATTGGGCACATAATCAAGGAAATATTGACGAGTTTGTGAAATCACATAAAATAGAAGGAAAATTAAACGGAAAATTGACCGAAATGGTAATTGACCCAGGGAGTGAGCAAACTTTTGTGCGAATGGACCTAATTAAAAAAACGGAAATAGACCATAAAAATAATATTACAACATTATGTTATTATGGAGATAAGCACTAATGCCCGTCTGCTGGGGAAAGAATAGAAATTGCAAAGAAGTACGGTACAGTCCAGAGAAAAACGATAAAAGTAGGCTTAGTGCCTATGCTAGCAGTGGATGTTTTACTAGGAGAAGACTTTGGAGATATCTTTGCAGAAAATAGAAAACTTGAGAACACTTTTAATGACTATGAGACGCTAACAAGTACAAGTCAGAATGAAACGCTGATTGTACCAGAGAATAAGGAGACGAAATTTATTGTAGGCGCTTTTCCTCGGAAAGTTCGAGAAATTTTAGTACAATATGAAAAACCAAATGTCGGAATTCCGTTCCCATTTGATGACGAAATATTTGTTTTGCGGTAAGAATAAAGAAGACTAAAAGAGAGAAAAAAGATATTAAACGGAGATACAATGAAGAAATGCAGTCAAAGGTGGACACTGGAGTCCAATTCAGATTTCATGACGATTTATTATTTTGCGCGAATGACAAAACTGAGAAAAGTAGAGAAGAAAAGAAAAGTTTAGAAAAGAGACAACATTCGAAGATTCAGCCTACAGTGGCGAAAACTAAAAAAATGTTGGATGGTCTGTGCCTTGAAAACAAAAAAAATAGGGGGAAAAGAGGTCAGAGACCCATGGCGAATAAAACAAGACGGTTACAAAATAGAGATGAATGACCTACAACAGGTTGGGGGAAAGTTGGGAGATATGGAATGTCGAGTCGGATTGGAAAAATTTGGAAAGGAATCTGAGATTAGTATTATCAACTCAAAAGAGGGTTTGTTCCTTTATGAGGGGGAGGAATCCCTTGGGGAAGATCCCCTGCGGGAAGTCGCGAAAGATAGCCCTTTTCCTCAATGCACAACTGGTGGACAGTTTGTTATCCCTTTACCGAGATTTTGCCTTACTGATCAGGAGTCCTTGGGGGATACCCTCTCTCAGTCACTTCATACTTAACCCAAACCCTTGTCCAGTAACCCTAATCATAGTTGTTATTCTTCATGGGAACCGACAATTATTTCCGGCAAATTGTAATCAGTGGGAGATTTATCTAATTTTCATTTTCAATTAGCATAAATGTATATTCTTCAGTGAATTATCCCAGGGAAGGAAACCCAGAAAAAAGGCGATTCATGGTTCGCGCAAAAATTTACTTCAGGCCCAGTACCCTTTTCGTTTTCACAGGCCTGTGCATTTTCGGCCTTAGATTATTTGAAATTATGCCATGGGGCAATTTATTTTTTGATTGAGATGTGGGGTTGTTTCCACAGATGGAAATTAAGAGGCTAGTGCAGCCAAATCTTTCACGATGGCTGGCATCATCACATGTGCCAGAAACTGATTCTCTGCTCCTCTCAAATGTAAATTCGTGAGAGCGAGAAAATTTGTTGTTTTGAATTGTGCTGCGCACAATCATTACCTACGAATCTTGAAGATTTCAACTTGCAAAATCTAGTGCAGATGCTATGCGATTTAGACCATGGTGGTCCTACAGTAGGGACGTGTCGAGGACGACCGATGCAGAGAAAAGCGGTGGAAGAGAGAAAGCAAATGGATTTTGTAAAGTTGGAGTTAAGTGTTTATGTTTGTAAGGGCGGACCAAGATAGCGTGTGGGCGGTCATTTAACTTACGGGGTGAGGTGTTGGGGTTCCACCCCTGTTTCTTTTCCTTTCAGATAAATGACCTGTTTTCTTTTTCTTAATTACATTTGCTTATAGTATAATTTCAAAAGACAGGTTAAATTCCCGTTACTAAGCGATAGTGGCTTTGCACTAGGGAAGCTTTGATCCAAGTTATTTTTATACTTCCTGGTTTGGGAGTCACTGAAATATAAATCTAAGAGTTAGAATTGGGTTTGAATGGGGAGGTAGCTGATTGGCTGGGCCAAGTGACTGTCCACCCATACAAACAGGGCTGTAAAAGTTATTATCACGTTTTAGTCTATGTTTCGACCCGTTTGGGGAAGTAGTCTATGTTTTGACCCCGTTTGGGGAAGGAGTCTGCGTGATGACCCCGTTTGGGGAAGGATATTTCTGTTGTTACGTGTGACCCTTTTGGAAGAATACAAGTAAGGTATTTTCTACAAACTGTGTACTATTTTCCGTAACCCAGGCAGGGTAGGAATAGATCTACGAGTTACCGTCATTATTATATTGACAGGGAGGTTTGTTACCTCCAAAGAGAGAGTTAAGATATTTTCTAGCCATATCCCAAGGCGGGTACATTTGGCTTTAGAAAGTGGTCATTTGACCACTCGATCGCGTTACCATACCCTGGGACAGGGTATACTGTAAATAGGGTAGTACCAAACCCGATATTTGCAGAACTGTTGTGGTAAGAGCGGGAATCTCACTAATATTTGGGCCAAAAAGGGGTTCTCGCCTTTGAGTAAGCGGCAAAGCAAACTTTTTGCGCCATTTTTGTATCAACAAGTTGTAATACCCGTACATACATCCCAATAAGTGGTGCCAGCGGTAGCTAGCACTACGAACATTGGTGGCAGCGGCATAAGTAAACAACGAACAGAAGCCTTCAATTGTTTTCAGGTTTTAGCTCAACTATTTTGTGTTGTTACCATAATCTGTAGGCTCATAGATAATAAGTCAGTAAAGTGGTTTGCAAATCTTGAGTGGGTTCAAATTCAATTCTTATGTTTTATTAGTTGAGGGTTGACTACAATTCAAAGAAGAAAAGAGCAAGAAAAGCTAAGAGTGTATTTTTGTGCCACTATGTTAATAGCTGTTACTATGTTAACCAGTCACTGGGCCAGTGACTGCTTAACTTTACACGTCTTTTCATCGATTTCCGTGACTTCAGCTCTTGAAGCCCAGTGACTGAAAAGCTCACTGGCGACATCACACAACGACTCAGCAGCGCAAAAACATCCACTAAGCTGACTGGTATCCCACAGGAATATCTAGTGACATCTCCAGTGACTGGGCCAGTGACGCAAAAATGCGCTCTAACATTTCCGTTCATATTTTTTCTTTGAACTCTTGGCAATGGACAAATGTCAAACATAACCATCATACTAAAAACAAAATTGATACCAAAACTTCCATTATCTTAAATCCTATGTCATCTTTAGTAAAATCACAATCTTTTTCACTTTTTTTTCTTACTTAAATTTATGTTAAATCATTACATAAATTGAATTTGGGTGCCCTTCCTCATTTTAGTTATTTCGTTCCCACTAATTTTTGATTGTAAATGTGCTTTCACGCTTATACTCTAAATGCTCGGTTTTTATTATAAAGGTGGTTTCATATTGATACTTAAATGCTAGTTGACTGTTCCTATACCCTAGTCCCTGGAGACATCTTAAAGAAAAATTTACTGGGAGTGGCGAGAGTTCTCGCGAAACTTATTCTATTGAGGTTGTGATCAACAGATTAGATGATATAGCTGTCTTATTGTTTTTCCACAAGTTTTTGCCAAATAAATTATTTGAAAGATTTAGTGTCTGAACCACTATTAGTTGTGTTTATCATAGGGTCATCAATTGCTACGATCTATGTTCGTGGCATTCTCTTCAGCATTTTCGGAGAAAAGAAAAGCTTCAAGCACCTTAATGCACTGTAATAATCCAGATAGTGCTTTTTATGAAAAAACTGGATGAAAAACTCTTAATGTAGACGAGTATTGAAGTCCCTTTTTTTTCCATTTTCTCAAAAGAAAAAAAAACTGAAGATTTTTGGGAAATGACACTTTTTATACAATATTGAAATTATTTTGCCACCCAAAGTGGCACGAAAAAAACCGGCTTAGTGGCAACCCTAGTAGTGCTACCAGTGTTGACTGCTACCTGCCTCCCAGTTTTCCAGAAAATGCCGAATGTTCACGCGGCCTAATAAACAAAGGGCTTTTCTTTATCGAGAAAAAGAAGAAAATAAACAGCGTGGCCTTGAATGTATGACAATTTATTGACAATCTTTAGTAGGCCTGTTTAATTTAGCTAATACTAAATTGCTTTGATTATTGTGCTGTCTGATTCCTCTTGTGAAGTAAACCAACTACCATAAGTGGAAAGATCTTATAGACAACACCCCAGTAAGCATCCACTCCTTCTCCCTCTAGAGGGCCCTGAAATTTGCCTAGCCTATATGACAGGTTGGGGTAAAATTCTACTTTAGCTACTTTTGGCTATCTTTGAAAGGGGTGGTAAATTTTTACCAAATCATATTATTGACACGAATAAAGTGAATATACCACTTGATGCCTTTTTTTATGCTCTTTCCAAAAATGATGATCATTTTTGTTGTAAATGAACTTCAGCCCCAATCCCTATATATACCAATTCAGGGTAGCCTATATATTTGGGTCAATATCTACGAAATCCTATTTTTGAGTTAGGACAAAATTTAAGACACCATTCGATGCCTTTTTTTATGTTTATTACGAATAGCCTATTATAAGCATTTCGGTAAAATTCTACTTTAGCTACTTTTGGCTATCTTGGAAAGGGGTTAGGTTAAGAAAATGAAACTTTCAGGGATGGGTCTACAGGCTAAAGTATGTCTTGGGAAGATATTTTGAAGTACTCACCTCCACTCCTTCTCCCTCTAGAGGGTCCTGACCTTTGATGACCTTTAAAAATATGTGAGGCATAGAAGTGAAACCTTACAAAATAGATATTCTGCTTAAATGAAGTACATCAAAATTGTTTTCAGCTTGACAACTTTGCTCAATCCCAATTTATAAGGTTTTAAAGATATGCAAATACATTTCCTAAATTTTGAAAATAAACTATTTATATGTCTTAAAATTCTGCTCAAATAACTGAAATTGCATTTTCAGAGCTAAAACCAGAGAAAAAGAAACTGATAACTGAAAATTAAGGTAAAATGTTGTTTTGTCAAAATTTCAATGGGTATAGACCTGTCATTTAGGCAAATTTCATGACCCTTTAGAGGGAGAAGGAGTGGAGGTAGGTACTTCAAAATACCTTCCCGGGACATACTTTAGCCTGTAGATCCATCCCTGAAAGTTTCATTTTCCTAACCTAACCCCTTCCCAAGATAGCCAACAGTAGCTAAAGTAGAATTTTACCAGCATTTCTATCGGAAATGAATTTCAGCACACCCCCCCCCCTTATATAGGCTAAACCTAACCTAACCCTGAATTGGCATATATAGGGGGGGGCTGAAATTCATTTCTAATATAAATGCTTATATTTGTAATCAGCATAAAAAAGGCATCGAATGGTGTATTCACTTTAGTCCTAACTCAATAATATGATTTGGTATATATTGACCTATATTTGCACATCAGGGGGGTGGGGAGAAAGTTTAATCTTACCTCTCGTTTACATCAGAAATAAAATTTACCCCCTAATGTGCAAATATAGGTCAATATATACAAAATCATATTATTGATTTAGGACTAAAGTGAATACACCATTTGATGCCTTTTTTATGCTGATTACGAATATAATAAGCATTTCTATCAGAAATGAATTTCAGCCCCCCCCCCCCCTATATAGGCTATACCTAGGGTATAAGACCTCTTTTTGGGAAAGACCACTTTTCTTTGGCATTTTGGAAAAATAGCAATGGGTTTTTGGACTGCCCCTTTTTTACTACAGTATGACACAATGCAAGTGTAGACCCAATCATCTCACTAGAGCCAGCCCAGTAGGAGTAATTTGTCATCATAAATCCAATGTGTGGTCTCTGTTTTGACAAGCAAGTGAAATGAAAGAAATATATATTTAATAGGCTATTTGTGATTTATAGAATAAAAATCAAGAAATAAAAGTTATATTTTAAGAATCAGAAGACAATCAGCTTTCTATTAATATGTGAATAATACTGAAACACTAAAAAGATATTTACATCAAAATAGGATAATTGGTATTTCCAAAAAGAGGTCTTTATAGGCAAGTCAATAAACTAATCATTTTCAGTGAATGATCTTAAATAATTTTAACAATAACCATGTTGTTGCATAGCTTGTATTTTTAGCTATTCATTGGCCTATACAAACCTTTTCAACTCTAACTTGATAACAAGATATGAGGTTTTAAGTTTTACATAATCTTGCTCAATTGGATACTGGTCTTTTACCCTAACCTAACCCTGAATTTGCATATATAGGGGGGGCTGAAATTTATTTCCAATAGAAAATCTCATTATATTTGTAATCAGCATAAAAAAAGACATCAAATGGTGTATTCACTTTAGTCCTAACTCAATTATATGATTTCGTATATATTGACCCAAATATGTACCCTGAATTGGTATAAATAGGGGTGGGGGTAAAATTCATTTCCAACAAAAATGATTATTATATTTGTAAAGAGCATAAAAAAGGCACCAAGTGGTATATTCACTTTAGTTGTCACCCAATAATATGACTTGGTAGCCTAAATATATACCAGGTCAGGACCCTCTAAAGAGAGAAGGAGTAGAGATAGGTACTTCAAAAGACCTTCCCAGGACATAATTTGGTAAATTTTTCACAGTTCATACTATTGACTTACAAATAAAGTAAACATACCATTTGATGCCTTTTTTGGTAAATTTCTACCAAATCATATTATTGACTTACGCATAAAGTGAATATACCACTTGATGCCTTTTTTTATGCTGATTACAAATATATTAATCATTTCTATTGGAAATGAATTTCAGCCCCCCCTATATATGCCGATTCAGGATGTATATTTCTACAACCTAACCTTGAATTGGCATATATAGAGGGGGGGGGGGGCTGAAATTCATTTCCAATAGAAATGATTATTACATTTGTAATCAGCATAAAAAAAGGCGTCAAATGGTATATTCACTTTATTCCTAACTCAATAATATGATTTGGTAGAAATTTACCCCTTTTTTTGCTCTTTCCAAATTTAATAGTAATTTTTTCCACAAATGAATTTTACCCCTGCCCCATATACGAGGGCAATTCAGAAACTAACCTCCAATTGGTCACAGTGCGTGTAGTGAGGGGAGTAGCGCGCCATCTGTGCATTCATGCGCTCAGCAGGTCAGTCGGCATCAAGCCATAGTCGAGTGAACATTGTACCTGCACTAGTTTAGTTATTGTGGTAGTTTGAAATGTGTGCTGCAATAGAAAATCCCGCCAAATGTGAAGTGCGTGCTGTTATAAGGTTTTTTACAGCCAAAGGATACTCTGCAGCAGCTATTCATTGTGAGCTTTGTGCTGTGTACAGACCAAAAGTTATGAGTGAAGGAGTTGTCTGTGAATGGGTACGTTTATTTAAAAGTGGACAAGAAAACGTTCATGATGAAGAGAGGAGTGGTAGACCATCCTTGGTGACTGACAAACTTGTTCAGACAGTTGATGCAAAAGTTCGTGAAAATCAACGTTTCACAGTGGCAGAGTTGTCTACTGATTTTCCACAGATTTCTAAGAGTCTTTTGTACGAGATAGTGACAGCAAGATTGGGTTACCGTAAGTTCTGTGCATGATGGGTGCCCAAAATTCTTACCGACCACCACAAAACTCAAAGAATGGCCTCTGCATTAGACTTTCTGTCATGTTATGAGGACGAAGGAGAAGCATTGTTAAACAGAATCGTGACCGGTGATGAAACCTGGATTAAGTACGTGAACCCTGAGACAAAAGAACAGTCAAAGATGTGGGCACATTCAGATTTGCCTACCAAACCAAAAAAAGCCCGGCAAGATTTTTCTGCCAGAAAACTGATGGCAACAGTGTTTTGGGATGCCAAAGGGGTGTTGTTGGTTGAATTCATAGAACATGGGACGACCATTAATCAAGACGTGTACTGTGAAACACTAAAAACATTACAACGGGCTATACAGAACAAATGCCCCCAATGCATCAAGCACCCCATATAAAATACCACCTTCTAAGCCCCCTAGCTCAAATCCCTATCAGAAGGAATCACCAAGCCAACAAGCCTCCTTGTCCGGTGAGATGAGGCCAGCCTGGCCCTCCCTCCCAAGAAGAAACAAACCAGAAACACTACCAGGAGTCAATCCCTTAACCAACAAACAGGATGCACAACCAAAAATGCAATCCCCAAATATATGCTTATTCATTCTAAACTGTAATGCAGTGCAGGCCATGAACATACATCAACTACAGAAAACAAAAATTATTGCAGAATTGGCAAAAATCTACATCCCAGATGATATGCTCATTCAAGCAAAAAAAGATCTTGCTTTACTCTTAACAAAGCTGAACATTGATACACAGTCATATGAAGAATAAATCAACAACTCAACATTTATCAATACTCCACTGGAATGTAAGATCACTCACAGAAAATAAGCTAAATGAACTAATATCATTTATGAATAATAATTCAATTAATATTGCTTGCCTCCAGGAAACTCATTTAACCCAAAATCAACAAATTAAGTCTCTGGGATATACTATCCTGAGAAAGGATAGATCTTCAGAGAGAAAAGGAGGTGGTGTAGCTTTATTAGTTAATAATAATATAAAATTTTGTGGCATCAATTTTCCAGATTTTGAAAATGATGTTGATGTAATTGGTATAAGTGTTTGGCTGAATAATTTAAAAACCTACATAATAAGCTTTTATAACCCTAATGGCCAAACTACAGATGCCAAGGATTTCTTTAATTATATAAATAATTCTAATATGTTAAAAAATATCATTATTTGTGGTGATTTCAATGCCCACAGCCTTTTGTGGGGGAATAAACCAGCAAATAAAGCTGGTAAATTTATTGAGCATATGACTTCAAATAATAATGAATTAGTTGTTGCTACCCCTCCAAACCTGAATACTTATTTCAACCCCAAAAGTGGCAATTTCTCCACAATTGACCTACAAATTGTGTCTTTAAATTTTTTGAACAAAATTTACATAAATAAAATTGATAGTCTATGTACAGACCACTTTGCTATAGTTTGCTCCCTAAATGAACCTGATTAAACTTTATCTCATACATCCAAATATATCAACACTAAAGCAAATTGGTCTATTTTCCAAAATAAGCTAAATGATGAAATTACAAGTTTCACCCAAAGTTCATGCATTTCTAACACAACAGTTGACACATATGCTGAAGCGTTGACATCTTTACTAATAAATACAGCTAATCATGCTATCCCCAGGACAACACCTAAGAAAACATTCCCTAAACAAATTCCTAAAGCATGGTGGACAAATGAGTGCCTAAATAAATGGAGGATAAAAAAGGCAGCTGGGACAGAATTTATAAAAAGCCAACACCTACTACATATTTAAAAAAATTACAAGCAGAATCTAATCTAAAAAGGACTATAATAGATGCTAAATATAAATACTGGAATAATTTTGCAAATAATCTCTCCAGAGAAACAAATGAGCCAATTATACATAAAGTCATAAGCCACATATGTGGGAAAAAGACTTCTCCCAACCCACTCCTGTATGAACTTATACATAAAAATACCCATTATGACAATGATAATGAAAAGGCTAACCTATTTGCAACTCTTTTTGTTAATAAGCTAACATCAAATAATCAAAGCAAACTGTCCACAATTCCTATGAACCCAAGTTACCAACCACGCCCAGGATCCGAATACATAACTAATCCATTTTCAATCCAGGAATTGAATAATGCAATACATCATATTAGGCCCAAAACTAGCTGTAACTATGACAATATACACCCTACATGGATAAAGAATCTCACACCTTCATACAAACAAGAACTGCTAAATTGTTATAATCACGCTTGGGTATCTTCTAGGTTCCCCAATATATGTAAATGTTCGTCCCTCCTACCAATCCTAAAGAAAAATCAACCAAAATATAACCCTGAGTCTTATAGGCCCATAATGATTACACCTGTGATGGGGAAAATAATGGAGAAAATGATTTATCACAGACTCCTCTGGTTTGTTGAGAAATAATATGATCCCACACACTCAAACTGGATTCAGGAAATACCACTCCTCAACAGATGCTTTCATTTTGCTAACAAATGCAATAAATGAATCTTTCTCAAAAAATAATATCCTAGTGGCAGCTTTCCTAGATTTTGAAGGAGCTTATGACAATGTGAACCACCAAATACTTTTATATAAACTTGCAAACCTTTGAGTACCTCCTAAGCTAGTATCCTTTATTAAATCCTTCATAGAAGTGCGAAGTTTTATTGTTTGTGTTGGTTCAGCCTCTTCACCCCAAAAGACAATAACCAAAGGCCTACCTCAGGGAGCAGTCCTCAGCTGCCTCCTATTTGCCCTATATCTCTGGGACATGAACCTACCCCACACAAATCTACAATATGCTGATGATCTGGTGCTATAGTCATCTGGCAAAACCTTTGAGATAGCACAGTAAAATCTGCTAAAGTCACTTTTCTAGTTTGGAAAATTCTCTCAACATTCAGATTTACCCATTGCACCCACCAATTCAAAAATAATCCAATTTCACCGAAAGCGAGACCATGTTGATGCAAAACTAACTCTAAATAAAACAACTATTCCAGAAGATAATAATATTAATTACCTAGGTCTCATGCTTGACCAAAAACTTAATTTCCACCTCCACATTTCAAACACAATAAAAAAATGTTATAGAAAAGCAAATATACTAAAAAGACTTCTTTCCACACCCTGGAGAAAACCTTACTCCAGTTTTATAAATCACATAGAAGACCCCATATTGACTATGGGCTCATTGTCTATGGTGCATGTGCAAGACCCAGATGCAAAAAATTGAAACAATACAAAATGATATAATACGTCTCATATTTGGTCTTAGGAAACCCACAATCACCAAGTTTCTGCTTATGTAGAGTTGATTAACAACAATAATGGAGAGACGTAGCTTTCTCTTGATAAAACATCTTACAAAAATTGAATCAAATAGCTCACACACATTACATAATTGGTTAAGAAATCCAGCCATGTATAGAGGTATTGCAGATGAGTATGCCAATATTCAAAAGAAGTTCCCTGTACCAGCAAAGTCTATTGCACCTACTTTCCCCCAATCCCCTCCATGGAATTGGTCATTTCACATAATAAATACTGAATTTTCAAAATGGAATAAAGATTTAACCCCCATTTTGTCCAGCTTTTGTCCAGAAAAAATTTGCAGAACTTAATACAATTACTTATAAAAATCACTTCCAAATATTTGTTGATGGGTCAAAAATGGATGAGTAGGTTGCAAGTGGTGTTTTCCTTCCTCACCTGAAAATTGCAATGGGCGAGAGATTATTTAATAATTTATCTACAATGTCTGCTGAGTTAAATGCCATAATCATGGCATTAGAACACCTTAAGCAAAACCAACCTTTGATTGAAAATTCGAATAATATTATCATCTATTCCGACTCTTTATCAAGCCTTGAGTTGCTGGCCTCAGCTCCTCAATATAAGTTGGACATTGACACTTATCATTGTCTCAGTATTATTGATAATCTTGCTTCAAGTGGCATAAAAACTTACTTTCAGTACATTCCTAGCCACTCTGGCATAAGTGGTAATCATCAGGTTGATGAAAGAGTAAAAAATTCTATAAATATTGACCAGCCAAGTGGGAGACCAATTCCGATTAGAGATATTTACCAATGGAGGCTATCAGATATTAATTTTAATAAGATTAATCCTATCCTTTCCCCCTTTCCCAATAAGTATCTTTCTAAAATTTATCATAGAATTCGTTCTGGAACAAATGGACTAAATTTCCTTGCTTTCTCATATAAGCTTTCTAATTCAAGTGGTTCAATTCCCCTGTCCCCTCTTTGCAGGCATTGTAATATGAATAATGAAACAATTGACCATTGCCTTTTTGAATGTAATATGCTGACGTCTGCACAACATACCTTGCTTTGTAAACTGTTAAAATACTTCAAACACCACAAAATCCCACTATCAGTCAAGAGCCTAGCCAACTATACCTGTACACAGAGCATAGAAATCGACATCTATCATCTTATATTTGAACTCCTAGAGTCAAAAGATCTGCTGAAAGATATCTGAATATATCTAATAAATATGAGGCAATCAAGCCAGTAGCTCTGTAGCCCACAGAGTGAAGCAAAAGGAAAAGGGCTAAATAGTTTTACTGAAAAGCCCGCCTGCTGTTAAATAGAAGAAGAAGAAGAAGAACAAACGCCATGGTATGCTGACTTCTGGTATTCTCTTTCTTCTGGTATTCTCTTCTGACTTCTTTCTTCTGACTTCTGGTATTCTCTTCTGGTATTGTTTTTTTCCACGATAACGCCCGTCCTCACTCTGCTCGCAGAACAACAGCCCTTCTTGAGTCCTTCAAGTGGGACGTTTTCAACCATCCACCTTACAGCCCAGATCTGGCGCCAAGCAATTATCACCTCTTCATGCATATGAAGAAATGGCTTGGGTCCCAGCAGTTTGATGACAACGAAGAGCTCAAAGATGCAGTCACAGGCTGGCTCAAGGCACAAGCGGGTGATTTTTATGCAGAAGCAATTTCAAAGCTTGTGAAGAGATACAATAAGTGCCTCAATTGTTATGGAGACTATGTCGAAAAATAGTGCAAAGATGTAGTTGTAAGATGTATATATTAAAATATTTTTACTTAACTTGGTGTATTTTTTTCAATCAACTGGAGGTTAGTTTCTGAATTGCCCTTGTATATACTAATTCAGGGTAGCCTATATATTTGCAAACTAGAAGGGGGTGGTAAAATTCATTACTGATGTAAATGAGAGGTAATTTTAAACTTTACTCCAACCCCCACCCCTAATGTACAAATATATACCCAGAATTGGTATATATAGGGGTGGGGGTGAAACTCATTTGTAGCAAAAATGATTATTATATTTGGAAAGAACACAAAAAAAGGCACAGCATGGTATGTTAACTTTACTTTTAAGTCAATAATATGAACTGCAACAACAGGCCTAACTCCTTTCCTGGATAGCCAAAAGTAGCTAAAGTAGAATTTTACCAAAAAGGCATCAAAAGATGTTTTCACTTTCATCCTAGGCTAGCTAAATTATGGGGACACCTAGAAATTTACCACTATTTCTACCTTATGGATCTAAGCATCAGGAACAGACAACTACTATAGCCTACCAGTGAACATGCAAGCAGACAAAGAATAAAAAAAAAGCTTAATCCATAAGCTTAAAAAGCTTAATCCATATGTACTTGAAGGGTGACTTATCGGTAAAGTTCTACAAAATCATATTATTGAGTTAGGAATAAAGTGAATACACCATTTGATGCCTTTTTTTATTAATATTATAATATTGTGTTAGTATATATAGGGGTGGGGGCTAAAATTCATTTCTGACAAAATGATTATTATATTTGTAAAGAGCATAAAAAAGGGCATTGAGTGATATATTCACTTCAGTCATAACTCAATAATATGAGGTAAATATTTACCAAAATGAAACTCAGGGTTGGGTCTACAGTCTAAAGTATGTCCAGGGCAAAGTACCTCCACTTCTTCTCCCTCTAGAGGGTCCTGAAATTTGCCTAGATGACAGGTCCAGACCTATTGAAATTTTGACAAAACAACATTTTAACTTAATTTTAGTTAGGCCTATCTGTTTCTTTTTCTCTGGCTTTAGTTCTGAAAATGCAGAAGATCTATTTTGCAAGGTTTCACTTTTAACACACATATTTTAAAAGTCAGGACCCTTTAGAGGAAGAAGGAGTGGAGATAGGTACTTCAAAATATTTTCCCAGGACATAGGGTAAAAAACCAGTGTCCAATTAAGCAAAATTATGTAAAACTCAAACTCTCACATCTTGTTGCCAAAGAGGAATTGAGAAGAATTGTATATGTCAATGGACAGCTGAAAACTTAAGCTTTGCATCAATATGGTTAGCCTGTTATTAAAATTATTTAAGATCAAACACTTGAAATTCTTAGTTGATTGACTTACCTAGAGGAACCTATTTATAATCATATCAATTATCCTATTTTAATATTTATATCATTTTAGTGTGTCAATGGCATTCACATACTCATAAAGAGCTTATTTGCATTTGGTTATTAATTAGTAACTTTTATTGCTTGATGCTTATTCTAAAAATCACAGATATTAAACGCAATTTTCTATTCAATTGCTTTTCAAAACAGAGACCACTTTTTTAATTTATGCTGAAAAACCAGTGCTGAAAATTTGATCAAGAAGGCAGGGTTCTTGTTACTGCCCTCACATTGCTTCATGTTGTAGTAAAAAGGGGTGGCCCAAAAACCCATTGCTATTTTTCTGGAATGCCAAAGAAAAGTGGTCTTTCCCAAAAAGAGGTCTTTTACCCTACTTTAGCCTGTAGACCCATCCCTGAAAGTTTCATTTTCCTAACATAACCCCTTTCCAAGATATGTCTAGGTTCAAAACCCCTATGTTTTCTAATAGTCAGAATATAATTTGCACTTTACTGAAAAAAATTGTTTTAAATGTTTTCACTTTTATAACTTTGAAAAATCAAAACTTAATTAAGATTTTAAGGAATAAATAGTAGCATATATATATTAAACTGACAATGAACATTCATTTGAATTTTTTTCAGTAAAGTACAAATTATATTCTCGCTGTTAGAAAACATAGGGGGTTTTGAACCCTACTCATATTAATTTCTGCTTGTTTTGAGTTTGACTCTGTTATTTATATTAATTTCTGTTCATTTATTTATAGATACTGATTTGTGGAAGTTGTATGCTTTTGGTTTAATGGAATTCTTTACTTTTTTTTGAAAAACTTGTTTTGCGGAGAAAGTTTTTTAATTAAATTTTGTTCATTTTATATCAACATCATCTTTTTCAGGCAAAAGGAAAATGTTTGTTTGAATTTTTCCAGTTTTCCTTAAAGAATTTATAGTGTGGCCTGCTGTTTATATGCTGAAGGAAATTTTTCAGCAATTTTTAACAGCATTAGCTTTTTTAAAAAGCATGACACAAATAGTAGTTTTTAATTTAGTCATATACATCCTCTAGTTGACCTAATAAATAAAAGTTAATACCATTCCCCAAAACTTATATCTATGCTCTTTCACAGCTTGGATACAATTACACTCTTTTGATTTAGTAAAATTATAAGACCGGAAGTAGTAATAGAGGTAACCCCAAAAATTTGAACTTAATACACTCAGTTGTTCTTGGTATGTTGATGAGATGTCTTATTGGCAACCAGCATACAAACATTGTATTTTGATTTAATTTTAAAGCAACATTTAATTTTTAAGCAGAATGGGCAAATTACACAACTGTGTGGGGGTTGACCTACCCAATAACCCTAGAGATATAGTTACTAGACCATTCAGCTATGCTGAACAAAATGGCTGTCTTAAAATTTTGACTGAAAGTGTCCAGAAAATAATGAGCTAAAGAGGAGGGCTGATTGCCCTCCAATCACTGTTGACTCTTAAGAGGGCACTAGAACTATTAAATTTCAATCAAATTAGCTCCTTTAACATATCAATGGGATTACTAGCCATGATAGAGTATTGCTGCCTGTGTCCTTTTATGCCCTGTAGTGCTTATATGCCCTTTTAATTCCTGCATGCATATAGATTTTTTTTTAAAGTGAAACTCCTCCTATAGGTTCCCTAAAAGTTTCAACTTAATGCCATTAGTGTTGTTAGTTACAGTAACTGTAGAAGCAGCATCAAATGAAAACACACAGTGTCATCTGGCTAGCTCAAAATCCACAACCTATGAAGGTATGAAGGTGAAGTTTTCAGAGAATTTTTCTGTTGTATGGATGACAACTGGTCATCTGTATGCAGATTGTCAAAAGGGCATATCAGTAGTATCTTAGGAACAGTTTTGTGTGTGAAATTAAAACTTACAATGCTTGTTTTTTGGTATGTTGAACTAACCAAAAGACAATATTTGCATCATAATACTAATGCTTCTACTCCTTCAACTACTGCTACTATTACTACTATTAACTGTACTTGTACTCATACTACTATATTTACTAGTGCTACTACTACAACTAATTAACCTAAGGGTATTAATACAAAAATGTTGGGCAATATTCTCACTGTATTGAAATAAATCAAAACACACCATGCCTATATAGGTTGTCAAGAGGACATATCAGCAATGCTTCAGGACTGGTTGATGGTATTAAGTAAAAAATTTTACTGTGTGTTGAAGGGGATTTGCATATTGCTACTACTGCTACTACAACTATTGCTATGTATAATTACTGAACCTTTCAACAATGCTGAAAAAATTGATGTCTCAAAACTTTGTTCATTACTTACAACCTTAGCCCTGCAACAAAATGGCTATATCAAAATTTTGATCAGAGGTGTTTTGGCAAATGATAGGTGTGGGGGGGGGGGGCATTTAATCTCTGATCGCTTTTGATTATAAGTAAGGGCACTATCCCTCTCAATTCCCAATTGAATGAGCCCTTTGTGAAGTTTCTACAACAACACTTTCAATAAAAAACCTTATATGCCTCCAGGGTATAACTTACAACCTTTGGCCTGGGGGCTGTGGGGGGTATGTCATCCTCAGACATAATTTCCAGACATTTCAACTATGTTGAACAAAAAGGCTATCTCAAACATTCTTATTGGATGTGTTTGGGGAAATGGTGGACATGAGAGGGGGGATAATTGGTTAATCCAATCACTTTCGACTATAAAAAAGGGAACTAGCCCTTTCAATTTCGAATCAAATGAGCCCTTTTTAAGTTTCTATGACAATGCTTTCTATAAAAACCTTATATGTCCCCAGGGCATAACTTACAACCCTTGCCCTGAGGGCTTTGGGGGGATTGTCATCTTCAAATACATAATTTTAAGACCTTTCAGCTATGTTGAACAATATGCCTATCTCCAAATTTTTATTGGATTTGTTTGGGGAAATAGTGTGCACAAGAGGGAGGTTAGTTGCCCTCCAATCACTTTTGACTATTGAAAATAGCACTAGCCCTTTCAATTTCCAATCAAATGAGCCCTTCTTAAGTTTATGTTACAATGCTTTCTATAAAAAACCTTATATGCCCCCAGGGCATAACTTACAGCTCTTGCCCCTGAGGGCTTTGGGGGGAGTGTCATCCTCAAAGACATACTTTCTGGATCTTTCAGCTATGTTGAACAAAATGGCTATCTCGAAATTTTGATTGAATGTGTTTGGGGAAACGATAAGAGGGGAAGGGGTGTTATTTGCCCCCCAATCACTTCGTACAATTAAAAATTTCTAATCAAATGAGTCCTTTTTGAAGTTTCTATGACAACTCCTTTGATACAATGTGCCCTGATCTAAAAGGGAAAAAAAAATAATAAAGAATACATTGTGCCTGCATTGTTCTTTATTTTGGCAGTGCTATTGTGCTGCCTATGATTGGAGTTTAGTTTTCAATTAATAAGAATTTATTTAATTTTGTTCTTATTTTTAATAACATCAACAACAACACAACAAAGAAAAATGACATCTGAGGATTAATAAAAAAAAAATGTAAAAAAAAAAAAATTGTAAAAAAAAATGGTGCTTTATTTCACTTTTCTTTTACAAATTATAAACTCTATTTAATTGAAAACTATATATTGTTTGAGCAGTTTATTTTTTTTATAGGGCCATATGTAGGATTAGTTTTTGGGGGAGGGGTGTGATTTATTGGGGGGAGGGTGTGTTTACAAAAAAAACTTCACAAAACACATCAAAATTTGTTTATATGCATTTTTGAAGCCCTTTTACGAGTAGAATTGAGCCTTTTGGTGAGCGGAGAGGGGGGGGGGATTGAAGCAAGATAACACCCTTCACTTTAGATAAGCCTTGAGTCTTTATGTGACAAAACATCCATTTTTTATTGTTTTGTTTTCAGTAAAACATGAATGACACTCATGCTATTATTGGTGTATAAAGCAGATGACTTTCCAGTTCATATATCTAGTAATTTCTGTTTTTTTTTAGTTTAATATCAATTTTATTTTTGGTATATCATAAGTTATATATTGTTTTCATTTTTTATTAAGTCTAATATGTGTTTCTTTCAACTTTAATATCTGTCTTTTAAAATCTGTTTTTATAGCTGTAGTGTCTTTTAATATCTGTTTTTTTTTTATTGTAGTGGGGTAAAAGGGGAATGACTTTCCAGTTCATATACCTAGTATTTTCTGTTTGTTTTGAGTTGAATACCATTTTTTTTTTTTTGGTTCTTCATAAGTTCATTATTGGTTTTGTTTGTTATAAAGTCTATCATCTGTTTCTTTTAATTTTTATTTCATTGTTCATTATAATTTCTGTTAGCTTTTTTGCTCTGCTCAAGAAATAGCTTTGCTCTTTGCTTTTATTATACAATTTTTTTGTTATTATTATTTAATCTCTGCTTGTTTTTAAATCATTTCTGTAAAAATAAAAAATATAAAAGGCAGAAGAAGTAAAAAATGTCTTGAAGATAACAATAGAGTAATTTATTGTTTTATTCAAAGGCCCTAATTGAATGAGCAATTAATATTAACCTGTAACTGTGTGACTAAATTAAAAAAATGAAATCAGAATGTGTGCAAAAATCTCTAATTGTATAATTTTTTAGTTGCCTTGTAAGCAAAGAGTAAATGAATACAATCTTTTAGTATTTTTAGAGTTAATATTTTGGGATGGTTTTACTCCAAAAAGTATTTAAACATTACCTTTATCATTATATTTTCACTGTCATCAAACAGACTACAGATTAAATTATAAATTAATTTCCCATCAGTCCAAGTAGTGCTATATTCTCTTTGAATGGTCACTATAAGCAAGTTGCTGGGTGTCAAAACATTACAAGTTTCATCCTCCTTTAAAGAAAAAGTTTCAACATAAGATGTAAGATAATATGGTAAATTAGAATGAAATGAAACTTAACCTCTGGGAAGGTTAATGTCCAGAAAGACCAAAAATGACATCAAAATTGGCAAATTCAATCACTTACTACCACATTTCTACCCTAAGCAAAGTCAGTGGAGGATAAAAAATCTGAATCTTATTTTGTGTAGTATCTGGTGGAAAAGTCTTTCCCTATTAATTCAAGGTTGGGGAGACCAAATTTGACATAAGAATCGACAAACTTATATCATCAAGTATTCAATTTTGACCCTAGACAAGGTCAGGAGGAATAAATTTCAATATTCTACAAAATTTTTCCCTTACTACCCTTAGCTTTAATAGTAGTAGTAGTAGTACCAATAGTAATAGTAGTAATAGTTGTAGCAGTAGTAGTAGAAGAAGCAGTAATGTTAAGATGCATGTATTTTCTTTTCTTCAACATTCCCCTCAACAAGCCCTATAAGTTTTAACTTGACACACCAAGCCATTCCTAAGATATTGCTGATATGTACTTTTGACAACCTGCATACAGACAGCATGCTGTGATTCAGTTCAATTTCCCCCTCAATAATTCCTTAAGATTTTGTCCTCATACCATTAGGCATAGTTGTAATAGTAGTCACAGAATTAGTAGTATTAGTGCTAGCAGTAATAGTTGTAGGAATAGTATTAGTAGCAACAATAGCACTAGTAATAGTAGCAATAGTAGTAGTATTAACATGTTGCCTTTTGGTGAGTTGAAAATCTCCAGCATCAAGCCCTAGAAGTTTCAACTTAATATAATTAGCTGTTGCTTTGACATTGCAGATATGCCCTTTTGATAACCTGTATATTCGCAGTTTTAATTTAGTTCAAGTTCCTTCTCAACACTTCCTGAAATTTTCATCCTAATACTCTTAGCCTTACAAGTAGTCACAATAGAAGTACTAGTTGGAGTAGTAGTATTAGCATGCAAATATTGCCTTTTGGTCAATTGATCTTTCCCTTTAAGCATTCTCTAAAAGCTCAGCTTAATACTCAGATCCATTCTTAAGATAAGCCTTTGCACAAACTGCAAGCATATAATGTGTTTGGTTTAGTGCAGACTTCCCCTTAATATTCTCTCAATTTTTCACCTTCATATGCTTGGTGTTAGTAGTACTAGTATCATAGTAGTAGTGGTAGCAGTAGCAGTAGTAGTGCTGTACTATTAGTAGTAGTAACATTAGAAGCAGCAGTATTGATAGCAGTAGTAGCATGTACATGTTTCCTTTTGGACAGTTGAACATCCCCCTCATGATATCCCGGAAGTTTCATCTTGATATGGTAAGCCATTCAAAAAAATGTTACTGATATGCCGTTTTGACCCCCTTCTCATGTTAATACTCTTAGCCTTACAAGTAGTTGCAATAGAAGTAGTAGTTGCAGTAAAAGTAGCAGTGGTAGGAGTATTAGTAGTAGCATGCACATCAGTGGAGTAATTTTGTCAAAACCTGGGGAGGGGGTAAAGTTACAGCCAAATTTCCCAAATAAAGTGGAAATGACAGTGAAAAATGAGCCATATAGTACTATAAAGACAAAGATATACTAAAGAAAACTGACATGTTTCTCTGGATGATTGAATTATGCAGGCTTATCTTAATTTTGACAAGATTTTTTGTAGAAACTAAATTTCAGGTGGGGGGTAAACTGGGGTCGGGGGGCAGTTCTTCCCCCCCCCCCCCTGCGCCATAGCAAATTACGCCCCTGATGTACATACTGCCTTGTGGTTAATTGGTCTTCCACTTTAATCATTCTCTGAAAGATCCAACTTAATACCCAAATCTATTCTTGAGATATGCTCTTTTGACCATCTGTATGTGCATAGTGTGTTCAAATTACTTCAAATTTCCTCTCAAATTTTTACCTTCCCATGCACCAATGGAACCAAAACCACCAGCCATCCCTAAATGTTTTTGTCCTGGTTCCCAGATAATAAATATTTAAACGAAATTTCTCCTCAGGCTTGTCTCTAAAATATTTATTAGCTTTATCTCTCACCAATGAATCCACCCAGTTTCCATTGAAAGCTATTACTTGAGGCCATTATATTTGATCTAGGTATATGTGAAGAAATATTATGATTCAAAATTAAGATATATCTGGTACTAGTTCTTCCTAGGATCATAAAAATTTAGAGACCAACTGAATGTATTGCTTCAACAATATGTGACATTAAAGTTGTCACTAGACAGTGGTAATATGCAGGGCTGTACAATTCAGACAAACATTTAAGGAAGAGGTGGTTCAAACTCCATAACCCCCCCCCCCCCACCTCCCCCCTGAATACAGTCTTGGTTACATGCCAGACATTTTGACAAGGTAATCATAAAATTTTGTTCTCTAGCCCATAATAACACAGATAAACATTTAAAAGGGGTGTCATAAGATTCAAAATTTAACTTTATCCGTATAATAGCATCGTTTGCTCATTTTTTTGCCTCTTACTGCTTTTGGCAAGAAGACTTTGGGGAATCTAATTTCTATTTTTTAAAGGTAAAGCAGGAATGGCAGGCCGTGGAGCCCTTTTAGAGCGCCTGAAGATTAAACGTGAAGAATCAAGCAATGAAGAAAGACCAGGTGATGTTGGAACTACGCCACGACCAGTGCCAGTTGGTCGAGCACAACTTTTGCAAAGATTTAATGTACAAAATCAAGCTGCAGCAGCTCCAACTGGAGGGCTGCAACCTATTGCGCCAGAGAGGGGTGCAGGTAAAACTTACATTCTTATGCTAGAGAAATACTTTTAGATCTAGATGTGTCATTTAACTAAGTTGTGAGTTTGCTTAAAAGCTCTTTGAATCTTTTGAAGTTCAGATTATACTTTTAAAATTCTTGTTTGGTTATGCTGAATTTCAAAGTAGATTACATCTTTTCTCTGCTCATATATTTGCTTGCCTTTGTGAGTGAATCAAATTATAATTGAGTGACTATAAAACAGAAGTAAGGAACTATCTACTAATAAGAGGCATGGTTGGTTCTGATTTTAATGTATCAATCAGTTGCTGATTGGTCTTGTGGCTTTTGTGTTTCTGTAAATTTGTATCAATGCAACAAAAAATTCTGCTTTTGGCCGAGTTGTCAATTTTTGGACTTTGGTGTTTCATTTTCACTAAAATTTATATTGGGAGGGGAATATTTAGATGCTGCTTATGGACCAACAACAATATCAAAACATTTCTTGTTTTAACTTGTTTACTCAGCCAGTAGTCTGTATGTCTGCTGCCATCTTGGCAGGAACTACGGTTCCATTGTAAGTATTATTCTTTTATGTAGAATTGAAACAGATTTTGACCTCAAATTATTCATATTTGGAGTCAATACTGACTCGCAAAATACAACAAGAATGGAAACTTATGAAACATATATCTTTTGCAACCTATATTCCTTAAGTGACTTTACTGAAGTGACAAAAATATAAATTTTCTGATGTTTTGTCCCAAATATTGACCTAAAATAAAATTTTAATGTGCTCAAGATTTGTGTTCAAGTTTTCTAAAAGGGAATACATTTAAAATGGCACGTTTAATCTTTTGGATTGTAAAGCTGAGAACTTCAATCCTTCTATAATATAGGTTTGGTTCTCTTTTATTCCTTCCTCTTGATGCTTGGCTGTTGAGCAAATTATGAACATTGATAGGATCATTGACAAAAATTTATGAAGCTTCTTATAAGGCCACAAGTTTTGACCACCTTGGTTGAATTAGGGATTTTTTATGATAAACAAGTTCTGAGGAACCAATGTTTTGTCAGGACTGTTGATTACTGATTTACTGGATAGAAAATTGCTCCAAATTGCGATTAAAGCTTTAAAAAACCAGGAATTCAGATTAAAAGGAAATTTTATTGCATGAATTAATGCATAGTTTTTTGTCCATTTTAGGTCGTGGTCGTGCGCAACTCTGGAAGAGCATGGCCCAAAGACCTGGTGAAGGAGCTGTAATGTATCCAGAAATAAAAAGCCAAGAAACACCTGTACAGAGACCAGCCACCCAAGGACAATCTTCTCAGCCAGATGTTACGAGGGTACAAAGTCAGCTTGATTCGATGAGCTTGCAGAAGAAGCGGTATGAGTCCATCATTCGTTCAGGTGTAGAAGGGCAAAAATTTACTGCAGCAGTTAATTATATAAGACTCATTTCGAAAGAAAATGCTCAAATATATGAGTATTTTGTTGGTTTCACTCCTGAAATTGATTCAAGAAGATTCCGTTTCATAATGTTGAAGCAACATGCAGAAGCCTTACAATTTGTTGGAAATGCCTTTGATGGAGCCAAATTGTATCTGAGGCATAAATTGCCGCTACAGGTAAGTTATTTTTCTATTTCTTGATCTTCTTTTTGCTAGTTGCATTGTTGCAGCAGCTTTCCCTGTGGGAAATTCTCCCCAAATGCAAAATTGAGTAGCCAAAGGGAAATTAAGACCAGTAAAAAGAACGAAGGAAGGCGTTTTTTTTTTTGTGAAACAGGGTTTAAGGACCCATTGTAAACTTTCTTTGCTGAAAATATTGCCTGCTCATTTGGAATAAGGACATCTGTCAATTTTGAGTTTGCTTGGTTTTGACTTCGAGTTTGACTTCATGCTATTTAAATTAAAGTTTGGAATAAGAATTTCTTTCAATTTCAAATTTTGCTGATGTTGATGCTGATAATTAAATTAATATAAGATCAAAAGGCAAGTCAAGTTTCACATATAAGAGTGATTCTTCCCTTCTTATATTGATGACTGGATAAGACATCGAGTTTTTCGGTTTACATCTGCTCCCTTCCTTAACACAGAATCTAAGGTCTAATCGACATCCAACGTTCCTTGGAAGTTCCAACTCAATCTCTCAAAAATTTCACCGGGAATGGTAGACGTGCCCAGTGTCTTCTGATCTACTCTGCTATGTGTTTCGTTCTCAGAGAATACTGTTTGCAAAATATTGAAATCTTGGCGTAGCAAACGACCCATAGAAGTTCATAGCTGATAAGACAACCAAAACCAATTTTGACTGCTTTTTTTGCTATTAAACAAGCAGCAACAAGTATTATCATGGAAAGCAAAGAGCAACATTGAGTCCTAAAACAAGTAGAATTTATTCTGTATAGGATGGTGGTTGCCCCCTCTTCAACCTTTCTCCTTGGAGTCGTAGAAACTTAAGAGGGTGCTCATTTGATCAGAATGTGCGATCAAAGACCTTGGGGTTCCAGTGACGTGAAACTTTAAGGATTATTTTCTTGGTTAAAATGGTCATCAACATTTTGCTGTGAGAAGTGGAAGCGGTAGGAGCCCGGAAATGAGCAAAAAAAAAAACTAAAACCTTTTTTCCCTGGTTAGTTTGGAACTTAGGCCTTTAATTTGGAACGCAAGTCCTTAGTCCAAGGGGACTCATGTACTAAAAATTATTCAAAGGATTAGTCCTTTTGATATTGGTCCCTCCTCTAGCCAATGGGGCTAAAAAAAGGGCCGTTTTCAAACGGCTTGGTGCTGCGGTGAATTGTTAGTAGTAGTAGTATTTTCAACGGAGGGAATTTTCCGTCGTGGGAGGGGGGATTTCCCGCAGGGGAGTATACGGCTAGCACCGTAATGAATTTTTTAATACTGTTAGGCGTGCTTTAGTATTTCTTATTACTTTTAAGACCTTTAGAGCAGTAATGTAAACATAGCCTCTGGCAAAGCAAAGTAAGGTTTTATTAGTGAGGACTGGAGGCTAAAATCGCCAACCATAGTAATTGGGCCTAAGTAGAAAGAGGTCCACAAAACAATTATCCCATTAGACAAAGTACTGGCCCTATGAATAGTGTTCTATATGGGAACCTACACTCCGGAGGGGTTGGAAAGGGGTGGTGTCTCCTATAAAATTGAATAACTGTGGCTTAACAAATTTTTATAGATTTATTCGCATTCCCATGGTTCCAAAACTACTTTGCATTAAGATCACGTTTATAGCTTGAATAGTTTAGATCCAAATCACTAGAAGGATAAATAGACACTTGTGTTTATGCGTATATAGAAGATATACTAGCGAAAGAACTGACTTTGCCTACTCTTGACCTAGCTTCCCTTTCCTGGGAAGAGCCTTTGGCCCTCGCAAGTGGCCCTTGATTTGCTTGACATGATATTCTGGCTTATTTACTTTCACTGTCTTAACCTGATGGGCCGGATGTTTCCTTAGTCTCCTAAGGCTTACTCGGACC
Organism: Artemia sp. Qi Xiang Cuo; assembly: GCF_049724085.1. NCBI lineage: Eukaryota > Metazoa > Arthropoda > Branchiopoda > Anostraca > Artemiidae > Artemia > Artemia sp. Qi Xiang Cuo. The sequence goes on from NC_142794.1 coordinate 54,582,662, forward strand.
TTCGACCCTCGCTTATTTCCCGCCTCGTTGTTGTTTGAAAAAAAACCTGGCAATGAAACGTCATAGCTACAATCCTGTGTTGTACATAATAACAAATGAAATATTTAAGCTAAAAATGTTAAAAGTTTTGCAGAAAATATTGGAAACATGATATGGCTGTAAAATATTACGATCAATAACATTTTACTTCAAGGATATTTTTTTTAACTTCACTTTGAAGTATGGCATGCAAGGGCAGAAGGCCTGAGCTGTCTGGATAGGCACAGGAGGCAACAAAAGCCATCAGGAGTTGCTTTTTGGTAGACTGTGATATATATGTATGGTATATTCATAAAATTAATTGTTGTTTTGTTTAAACTGAAATAAGCTAAACTACTTAAGCTACAAGCATCTATTGAAACAGAATTGCAAATATACACCTTTTTTAGTAGAATTGTCATTATTTTTGTGTGATTATTAAAAAAAATAATGTAATCGTTGGTTGAGTCTAGTTAGGACTAATTATACAGTTTCTGCAAGCTAAGGCATTCAGGTGAAATTATTGTAACTCAAACCATTTTAGAGTTGAAGATGATCCCTTCTCTATTATAAGCTCTGTACAACATTCAAGTTTATTCTATATGCAATGAAAAACGTTTACTGATTCTTTTTTAGCCTTATAAAACGTTGAAACAACTTCTCATGCAGAAAAAAAAGCTAGAATAATGCTCAAAATGGTTGAAAAAAACGTTTAATGTTTAAAGCAGTCATGAGATGCAGCTTTCAGCTTGAGTTGGCTTATTACGCATTGTTTCTTTTACTATCGCACTCAAGCAAATTACAAAACTTGGGTGTTTTTCTTTGTAATAGAGTCAAGAAATTTCTTCTTTATAGTTAGTTTTGCTTCGTTTATAATTATCCTTTTTATACCCCTGTTGAATCGTCTCAAACCGTTTGGTTTTTGTCGCTCTTTCTTCTGTTTTTAGGTATGCCCATGGTTAAACTATTTATTTTGTTCAAGGAAAACGTTTATGAATGTAGTCATCCAAGCGACAATTCTGCGGTTCAAATGAAAATTATCTACAAGAACCAAATGAAAATGTCCGAAGCAATGCATTGGTGTGGTATTTTATTTCGTCGAGTATTAGACTCCCTTAATCTCACACAAATTGGCAGAAACTTTTATGATACGGAGACACCCACGCCAGTGCCGCAATACAACCTTGAAGTAAGTTCATGACAGATTTCTTAGGTCTGGCATTCTTAACCGAGGATGTCTTTACCCACTTGAGGTGCGGGATGCGGGGATGAATCTGTTGATGCTGGTTTTGTTTATTTAAAATTTATAAATTTATGCTTGGATAGAAAGTTAAGGGGTTGCTTTGGTATTGAGTGAATGAATAGGATACAGGACAATACCAAGCAATCCATTATAGATCTCTAGTCGGATCATCAATAAGTTAAAAATGACACACGAAAGCGATTTAAAAAAAAATTTATTCAACTGGTAAGACAATCTAAATCAATCGTGACTGTCTGCACTCCTTTGACTTCATCTCTTCCTTAAGAGAATTAGGATCAATTTTATACGATATTGGACACCGGTTTATATGCAATAGATATCGGAGACGATGACCAGAAACAGTATACATTTTTGGCTTTGTCCAATATCTATTGTACTATTTTTAAACTGTTTTTACCATTCTGAAAACTGACCAAAACAAGAAGGATGTTTTTCCTTTAGTCTGAAATAGCTCAGTTTCTGGATGGACTGAGTTTTTTTTTTCGTTATCTACTGGCCAGAACTAAAATATGTATCACATACTTCAGTTGACGTCCACTAGACAGTGCTTTCACTTCACTTCTCTTTAGGGGTTTCCTCTGCTCATTTATTTCCCACTCCCTTAAAGTGATATATTCACTATTGCTTTAAATCTAAACTTTTTACGCACTTTTCTTAATCTTAGTTTAAGTAACCTGTTTACTTAGCATCAGTAAAGTGCACGATCTTATTGAAGCAAAAAAGAAATTGGTGCCAAGTTTCATAAAGTACTTTCTCATGATCTGAAAAAAGTTTCTCTTATATTTTATTCTTACCATCAATTTACTTTTGCTTGTAAAGAGGGACATGTGGCTTGATAAACTAGTAGAAAAGTTGGCATTTTTAATCCCATTACCTGGTAGTCTCATTCCTCTGTGATTCCAGAATCCTATTCATGTTTAAATTTAGTGTGTGATATTATCAGTGTTATCTGCATTTAGTAGGAACGAAATGGGGTCAGCGGTGTAAATAGCCCCCCCTCCCCTACGTTAAAGGTTATGTTTTAAATCTTAATTAACCCAACTTTTAAATATATGAATAGGATTTTTAATTTAATTTGTTTTTTTCTTCTGATTTTTACATCAGGAGATAAGTTATTCATCTGTCAGAGCAAAGTTACATACCCTCTCTTATTTGGCCATAGTTAGAATTTCTTTTCTTTTTTTATGCTCGCATGCCCCGTTTAAATAGTTATTGCGCCTGAGGAGGCTTTGACTTATTACATTCCCCCATCTAGTGCATGATTTCCCTGGAGAATGTTGCCCGCCATTTTCCAAGGGGTTGAAATCCTTGATACTCATTGTGAGTGTACTTGGCGGAAGGCGGAGTAGAGAGAATCTCTACTTGAGTAGAGAGTTTTGTCTCCTTGAAGGTCGTGAGGATTTCAGTGTTGGGGCTCGTGTTATACCAAGAAACCTTCAACTAGACGCAGAGTAGTTGACCGGCATTGATTTTTCTTAGCTGGGTGTGAGTTGCCGACTAGGTCTCAACAGAGTACACTGATACCTGAGACGTTGCGACGTTGTGATGTGGTGTTGTAAATTCAAATAGCGACGAAGACCACACTGCCTTTCCATCATAAACAAATAAGTAGAACAACAGGGAAATTTTTATACAAGACAGTGGAACGCAACTTTAGATGAATATTTCGACCGTATATCCAAGGGCCGTCCTCAGCAAAACAGACGAAGAGAATAAAAACACTATAAAAGAAACTTACATTAAAATTCAATCATTAAAATTGTTTAAAAAAATTTTAGAACAGCCCTAATATCATTAATTCAAGGAAGTTCAACCAGGACTGGCACTCCAAACGAAATGGACAGAGAACAATTCATTCAGATGGAATTAAAATATTTACAGACAAGCTTTTAAAGCTAGTCTCGCCTTCTTGGCAGCCAGCCTAGAAGGTCTATTCGTAATAGGTTGAGTGGAGTTATTACTGTTTTTTTTAATATAATTAGTCAAATCATTTTTAATTAAATTTGGAAGCGAATATTCCCCCAAATCTCTATTTAAAGGAATATTACTATTGATTTTTATTTTAATTTCAATTGCCTCTCGAACGACCTGTTTTATGCCTAAATCATTGCTAATAAGGCAAGTTTCTTCAAAAAGCATTTTATGACTAGGGTTATCATATATGTGACTGCTTAAAGCATAATCAAAGGAAATATTTGTATTGTTAGAATTTAAAGCTTTAGTTATGTCATCTTTGTGTTGTTGCAGGTGTTTTTCTAAATTTTCCTGCTTCCAATATTGGAAAGTGGTTATGTACAGTCTTCAAACAGTTGCTTTATTCCCAAAAATCGTACATATGTAATTCGGTAGATTTAGTAGAAAAACCTAAAAGTGCCGGCATTTCAGAAAATACAATAGTAAGTAGTTTCTCCATAGTTCAAATGTACACAAATATTGATGTAGCAATATCTGAGCAGTTACTAAAAAATAAAATAGAAGAAAACTATCATTTAATTGAAGATTCAACAACTGGAATAGATTGTGAGGTTTTAATGTTCCTTAGTCAAAATTTGTAATAAGTATTCAATGTATTTTCAGTTCCGTAATTCTTTTTATCAATAAAAAAATGGTCTCCCTATGGGGGCGCCGCTATCCAGGTTTTTAGCAAATATTTATGTAGAACAGATCGAAAATTGGGCCTTAAATTCATATTTTTTAAAACATGTATGTTGGGGGCGTTATATGGATGATGTAATATCGCTCTGGAATTATGGGGAAAATGAACTTAGGGGCTTTCTAGATCACCTTAATACATATGACCGAAATTTACAATTTACCTTAGAAATTGAATATGCAAATAAATTACCGTTTCTGGATGTTTTAATTATTCGTGACATTGATAAACTGGATTTTACAATTTACAGAAAACCCACACAAAATAACAGATATCTACATTTTAAATCCAATCACCCCCCACAAGTTAAAAGAGGTGTTGTTACATCTCTTGTTGACCGTGCCCTAAACATTTACTCTGAATCTTACATCACAGGTGAACTAAATTTTATTAGACACATACTTTTTGGAAACGGTTATCCTATTGTCTTTATTAACAATACAATTAGCCGAAGATTGGCAAGACACTCCCGTAAAATTAAGGGTCTTTTGCAATGCGAAGTTCCCGTCAAGCCCTCTAATATAATTTTCTTTCCATATATTCCAAAAGTCACTACAAGTTTAAAAAAAGTTTGCACACAAAATAATGTTTATGTCGTATTTACAAATAATTTTAAAATCATGAATTTTCTAAACTCTGGTAAAGATATAACCCCAGTTACTCGCCAGAGAGGGGTTTATCAGATACCATGTGACTGTGGCCATTTTTATGTTGGTAGAACCCATCAAAATTTATAAAAACGCCTGCAACAACACAAAGATGACATAACTAAAGCTTTAAATTCTAATAGTACAAATATTTCTTTTGATTCTGCTTTAAGCAGTCAAATATATGATAACCCAAGTCATAAAATGCTTTTTGAAGAAACTTACATTATTATCAATGATTTAGGCATAAAATAGGTTGTTTGAGAGGCAATTGAAATTAAAATAAAAATAAATAGTAATATTTCTTCAAATAGAGATCTGGGGGAATTTTCGCTTAATGCCCTATATACAAATTTAATTAAAAATGAGTTAACTAATTATATTAAAAAACCAGTAAATAACTCCACTCAACCTATTACGAATAGACCTTCTAGGCTGGCTGCCAAGAAGGCGAGACTAGCTTTAAAAGCTTGTCTGTAAATATTTTAATTCCATCTGAATGAATTGTTCTCTGTCCATTTCGTTTGGAGTACCAGTCCTGGTTGAATTTCCTTGAAGTAATGATATTAGGGCTGTTTTAAAATTCTTTTAAACAATTTTAATGATTGAATTTTAATGTAAGTTTCTTTTATAGTGTTTTTATTCTCTTCGTCTGTTTTGTTGAGGACGGCCCATGGATATAGGGTCGAAATATTCACTTAAAGTAGCGTTCCACTGTCTTGTATAAAAATTTCCCTGTTTTTCTACTTGTTTGTTTGTGTTGTAAATTAGAGCTTCGTTCTTTTTTTTTTCAAAAAATTGAAGTCTGAGAAAATACAGAAGAGAAGACAGAGGTATAGAGAAGGAGGAAGAAACGGAACTTAAGAAGCATGAGAAAATGACAAGGAGATTGAGAAATAGGACGAAATGAAAACTAAGTGACAGTAACCAGATTATATAACTCGAAAGACTTGAAGTAGATATAAAGAAGTAAAGGTTTTTGGGGGGAATTTCGAAGTATGAAATTTGAAGCTGCTGGGGTTGACCTTAAAGCCGGTATAAATACAATTTTGTTTGGAACATGATGAAGTTAGAGACACTTAAACGCTATTAGGACCTGTTAATAGATCTTGTCATCAATTTCGTATAATTTTTTAGCAAGAACAATAATCATATTTTCAGAAAAATTGCTGGGAATGTTGCAAGCTTCCTAGAAACTTTTATCATATGTTTGACAATCCCCATAAAGAAAGAAAAAGAAATCCAAAGGGAAAAATTAGCTGATACCATTACCAAGCTACAGACTAAAAAAAAAAAAAAAAAAAAAAAGAAGCTGTAGAGCTGCTCTGCAACTCAATGATTTTCTGTGTGTTATTAAAAAATCACTGTGCAGTCAGTTAATTTCTTTTGTTAGAGAGGCTAATTTGTTGTTTGTAGTTTGTGCTTAATCAAGGTATATCAAAGAGATAATACACCCACTGTGCTTCTTGGATCTGTATATTATAGTGTTTGTGATTCCGAATCAAGATTTGTATATATATATATATATATATATATATATATATATATATATATATATATATATATATATATATATATATATATATATATATATACACTACTACTACTAACAACTCATCGCAGCACCAAGCCGCCTGAGGCCAATGCAGCTACGCACGCTCCTCCTCCACCCCAATCTATTCAAAGCCTCCTTTTTACACCCGTCCACGAAGTTCCCATTTCCTTTAAATCTTTCTTTATGACGTCCTCCCAACCCAGACGGGACGACCTGCTTTCCGTTTAGCCCTAGATGGTTGGCCGAAAAGAACACTCTTTGGCAATCTGTCATCCCTCATCCGAACAACATGCCCTAACCACCTCAATCTTTCTTTCATTATAGACCTAGAAAGCGGTATTGAACCACATTTTTCGTATAGCCTATTGTTTGAAATACGGTCAGTCAGCCGGGTACCGAGAACAATCCTTAAGCTATTTCTCTGGAAAACATCTAGCAAATCTTCATCCGCTTTTCGGAGCGTCCATGCTTCAGAGCAATATTTGACCACTGTCATAACTATAGCTTATAAGATTAAAATATTGGTTTGCAGACTTATCTTCATATGCTTTCATACTTTTTTTAACTTCGAAAAAACACCCTGAGCCTTGGCTATTCTATTTTTAACATCTTCACTGCTCCCACCATCTTTACTAATAATACTACCAAGGTAAGTGAAACTGCTCCTCCTGATCAATCTTTTCATTACCCAACGTCACCTTTTCATCTTCACTTATTCCTAGCCTTAGTGACTTAGTCTTCCTAACATTAATTTTCAAACCAATACTAGCACCCTGAACTCGCAAAACCTCTAACACTTCAGTCATTTTGCTCACACTTTCATCTAGGATGCTTAAATCATCAGCATAATCCAAGTCCAGGAGACTTTTTCCTCCCCATTTGATTCCGTGGTCTCCCATTGCCTTTCCTGTGCTTCTTAAAACAAAGTCCATCAAAATAATCCATATAAAGGGGGATAGAACACAACCCTGCTTAACTCTTGGCTTAACACGAAACCAGCTGGTAGCCTCATTTCCTTCCTAGACCGCAGCTGTATTACTCTGGTATATAGTACTAATCATTTTAATGTGTTTGTTTGATATACCATACAAGGATAAAACCTTTACTAAAGCTCCTCTATCAACAGAATCGAACGCTTGCTCATAATCTATAAAACTGAGGACCAAAGGTGTTTGAAAACTTAGGCACTTCTCAATTATTAACCTAAGAGTGAAAATTTGGTCAACACATCCTCTACCTTTTCTAAAACCGCACTGCTCTTCTCTTAAAACTTTGTCTACGGCATCTCTCAGTCTAAAAAGTATCATATTACTAAGCAATTTGCTACCTACAGAGACCAGACTAATGCCTCGATAATATATATATATATATATATATATATATATATATATATATATATATATATATATATATATATATATATATATATATATATATATATATATATATATATATATATATATATATATATATATATATATATATATATATATATATATATATACAAAGATAGAGCTTTAATGTCTCTGCTGATGTCTAGTAACAGAAATTTATTAATACCTGTTTAGATTTTGCCTGGGTTCGTGACTGCTATTGCAGAATATGAAGGTGGTATCATGGTCCAAGTTGATGTTAGCCACAAAGTATTGCGTCGAGCCAATGCTTTTGAAGCAATGAAAAGCATTTACAAACGATTCCCGAAAGACCAGGTTCAAGAACAAATTAAAAAGGAGTTGCTTGGCCAGGTCGTTATGACCCGCTACAATAATAAAACATACCGTATAGATGACATTGACTTCAGCGTAAGTTTTTTATTTTTGTTGCTTGGCATTTTACTTGGGATCCTTGTACTGATCCTCTTCTTTATATGGAGAAAAAAAGAACAATATAAAACTATTAAGATTAAAGTTTAAATTGATGAAAGTGGGAAATATTGTCAAGTTCTTCTAAATTTCTGGGAAATATTATCAAGTTCTTTCTTCTAGTTTTTTTTTTTTTTTTTTTTTTTTTTTATTCCTGCCTTACTGCTTTTGACGTTAGTTTTTGATATACCCTGATTCATTATTACTGATTTGCATTGCCACGAAGTTACTCTATTTTTGCGGTTGTTATATACATGTATCTAGATCCCGGCGCCGCGCCGGGGGATCGACCGAACGCCGCCGACAATAAGCCCGGTCGACCGCTGCCGAAGTGTTGCAACGCCGCTGGCAGAGGTGGCGGCGTTCGGTCGACTTTAAATTAATTTTGCGGCAATCCTTTATTGTGTCAACCGCAAAGTTGGAGCTTTTCCTTCTCGTGTGGTTTAGTATTTCGATTTTCCTGATTAGAAATCAAGACTTGCTTTCACTTTCCCGGAATTTTCGGGTATTTCCCCGAAAATCTATGCGTCACCCCGAAAAAAAATTTGGTTCCCCGAATTCCCGAAAATCACGCAATCACGGTGCCACCCCTAGCGATTTATCACCAGTGACTTTCCCTGCCAAATATTACTTTGAATACCATAATTCTTCACTAGTATCTTATTCGTTAATTTTCGTCTCTTTTGTTACTTTGCATAAAAACCAGACAGATGCAATATGCAATTGCAAATATTACAATATACACAGTTCTTCATATGTTGACAAAAAAAGTATCGTCTTTTTGAAATGAGTTTAAATCATTTGGAATGCAGTTTCCCAATCGCTATTTCTTACATCATTCGTAGTCAAGAATTTTATTTTCAAGTTGAATAGAATTATAGAACCCATTTACTACTATACAACTCCAGCCTTTAGTTTAATTTTAAGATTGACAGCCGACAAATTGTTTCTACAACTGAATTGTAAGTTTGCTGATTTTTTTTTATTTTTTTGGCTGTTTTTAGATAAGATTTTCTTAATGTTTAATACTCAATTGTTGAACGCCTGATAGAAAATACAATCTTCTTTCTGAAACTTTTCTTTTTAATTTATAGCAGAGACGGCATTTTATCAAGGTGGTATCCAGAGGGGGGAGGGGGGGGGGGGTAGTGAGCAATCATATTTAAATGATAATACTTCAATTTTTTTTGAAAGCAGGGGTGCCAATAAGTTAATTATTTTTTATATTTAAAGCAGAGACGGTATCCTATCAAGATAGTATCCATAGGGGGGGGGGGATAGGGAGTTATTATATTTAAGTGATAGTACCATGATTTTTTTTTTTTTTATTGAAAGCATGGATGCCAAAAAGTTGAGAAGTTGACAAAAATTAGCAAGATTCTCGTGAGTTATACTTGATACAGCACTTGCATGTTTTTATTGTCCAAAGGGAAAGGGACATGCGTCCAACCGGTTTTTTTTTTATTGATGAAACGGGTTTAATTTGAAAACATTCATTCACAAGTACCTGGCAGATTCACACTAAACCCCCCCCCCCCCCCCAAAAAAAAAACCCTTCTATGGAGACAAAATTTAGCGATAGACTAAGCTATGTACAAGGTTGGGGAATTAAAGATTGAAATTGAAGTTACCCCAAAAATATGATTCATAAAAATTGTAAATTATTGCCTATAGGGGGGGGGGGGATAGGAAGCTATCATTTTAAAATGATAATACCTAATTTTTTTATTGAAAGCAGGGATGCCAAAAAGATAATTATTTTTTCATTTAAAGTGGAGACAGAAAAAAAAATGATATAAAATTCCCGGGGAAGCCATTGAAATATTTTGATAGACCCAGGGCCCCCCCTTGGAACTTGTTCAATGTCTTGGGTATGTTGCGATTTCTCATAGGCTACTGGCCTAATTTGGCTTTTGTGTGTGCTCCCTTTTAATTATATTCTTTGAATTTTATTGAATGCCACGGCGAATCTATGACTCAGTTTTCCAATAATTTGAGGTATATCTGAATAATTTCGACATTTTTGTTGTTGTCTTTGTACCCCTTTACTCATACCCTCAATTTTTTTTTTCAATGAACACTTAGCTGTTTAACGTTATTTTGCGTGTTTGTTTCAACTATATAGTGACCTAGTTAATTATTAAGTAAATTAATTTTCTAATGTAAAGCTGAGACGGTATCCTATCAAGGGGGTATCCAGGGGGGGGGTAGGGAGGTATTAGATTTAAATGATAATATCTCGAAATTTGTTTATCGAAAGCAGGGATGCCAAAAAGTTGAAAAGTTGACAAAAATTAACAAGATTTTCGTGAGTTATACTTGATACAGAACTTGTATAGTTTTATCGTCCAAAGGGAAAGGGACATATGCGTCCAACCCGTTTTTTTTTTCTTATTGATGAAATGAGTTTACTTTGAAAACATTCATTCATAAGTACCAGGCAGATTCGCACTAAGACGAATTGGTGTGACGAAAGTGATATCGACATCCCCACCTAACATTGCGCTCGGGTGACAATGGCGCCCTTGGTACCAGTGCCAAAGTTACATTAAAAGGCCAGGTCATAGTAAAAGCTTTCAATTTGAGAGGTTCAAGGAGGATTCTTTGACAGTCTTATGACCTCAGGGTACTAGGTGTTGCAACGTTCTTACGTATCTACAATGGTTTAAAGAATTCGATCACCCCACAAATGGTTACCAAAAATATGCACAGATATAACAAATGTAACATTTGGAATATTATAAAACTTTTATCAAAGCTTTGAAGAAAGCAAAAAAGGTTAAATACCCCTAACTACGCTTGAAAGCGATTTTAAAAAGAAACTCTTTGGAGATTTCCATGGATATGGCCATAACAGAAGCTTTGAGCCTGGGTGGGGATCAGAGAGGAGTCTTTTTGACCACAGGTGACTCATTGTTGCGACTTTCTTAAATTTGGTAATTTTTGTGAGCATTTGGAAATCAAAGCTTAAACTCAATAACTGATACTAAGCGTCCTAATATTTTGCTTGGATTAAAAGTGACGGACTAGGATGAAAATCTCAACATCTTCCTGGAGCTATTTCAGTCTGCATATTATTTCATTTAATTACATTTAAAACGCATGAGCTTTTCATTTTTTACCAGAAAATAGCTGGCATTTAATCTGTCTTCATACCGAATAAACCATTAAGTGTTTTTTGTTTCATTGTAATTAAAGTGTTCATCATGTATTTTTCAATTTGATAAATTTACTCCTTTTAGATGCAGTTTATAATTTGACTGATATTAGGTATTTATGAGTATAATTTGGAATAAATCCCTAAAAGAAAAAATGAATAATATCTTAGACAGCAGCCAAAAGCAATAAAAAAGCAGCAGCTGAGCCTTAGCCAACTTGACATATATTCTATAAAGAAGCCAAAAAAAACTTTAAATGCATTTTTTTGAATTATTAGAAACCAGTTTTTAATACAAGAAGGTTTTTTAGGAATCCAAAAGAGCAAAAAAAAACAAAAAAACAATCAATATCAAAGTCGCCCATTTCAACTGTTTTAAAGGTGACAAAACAGATATAGGCAAAGGGCATTATGAAAAAATTAAGCTTTTAAGTTCAAAGTTATATTCAAAGTTTTTACCAAGATAACTGACGAATTTTGTGATACGGTATTTGAAGTTTTGTATGCAGTAATGCTCGATGAAAAAAAAAACTACTAATTTTGATAATTATTTATGTTAAGACTACATAGCTAATAGATACTTCAACTTCTCATATTATGGAAGGGTTCTGAAACGCCACAGCCATTTCGTTTCTACCAGATTTCTACTTCCCTTGATGAATAACGAAGAAGACCAGTTTCCAGCCAGCGACTTGCGAATTTTTGAACTCATTAATAGGCTCGAATCTGTTGTAAATTTAAGCTGTGATTTGAGGAAGACTGATAAAAACATTATTGTTTGCGGTCAACATTGATCGCGCCGGCGGCGCGCCGCCGACAGCTTACCGGCGGTGCGGCGGCGGCGCGCTGTTTTGGCTTAGCCGCCGCCGGTCTTCCCTCATTGGCGCGGCACCGGGGTCTACATGTATCTATATATATAATATACATATAGTTTTCTTTCCTTTTCAGAATTTTTTTTATCCAATGAAACATATATGACTGATATTTTTTATTTTTCATTTATTTTTAGTTAAATCCGAACGACACCTTTCAAAAGAGAGACGGTAGCGCTTGCTCTTATAAAAAGCATTTACTAGACCAGTACCAAGTCCGAATAGTTGATGAGAAGCAACCCCTTTTGGTTCACCGGCCAAAAAAGAAGAAAAGGGGACAAGAAAATGTAACCGAAACTATTATCCTTGTTCCCGAAGTTTGCTCTCTAACTGGTATTACGGATGCAATGAAAAATGACTTCCGTATAATGAAAGACATATCTGGTTTCACAAGAGTTAAACCAGTTGATCGTATTGGTCGATTGGATGACTTCATCCAACGAATAAATAACTGTCAAACTGCAAAAAAAATATTAGAAGATTGGGGATTAAAGCTTGACACAAAACCATTACGAATGGAAGGCCGAAATTTTGGGCCAGAGAAGATTTTGGTTGGAGCTGGAAGATCGGTTAGTACCGGTGATAAAGCTGACTTTTCCAGAGATTTGACCAGGGCCAAGATGCTTTGTTCTGTTGATCTTTTAAACTGGGCTGTGGTTTTTTGTGAAAAAAATCGTGGAAATGTAAATAATTTTATTGATACTCTTTTGAAATGTGGCATGGAACTGGGCATGACAATTTCGAGGCCTAGAGTTGAAGGTTTGAGAAGTGATAGCGCTTCAGAGTACATCAACACCTTGAAACGTCTTATTAAACCAGAGCTCCAGCTTGTCGTTTGCGTTTTTCCCACGATGAGGGAGGACAGATATTCAGCTGTTAAGAAGCTTTGTTGTGCAGAACAACCAATTGCGTCCCAATGTATCAATGATAAAACCATCTGCAAGCCGGACAAGTTGAGGTCAGTCACCCAAAAAATCGCATTGCAAATCAACTGCAAGCTAGGAGGAGAACTTTGGGGTGTTGGAATCCCACTAAAAAAGACCATGTTCATTGGTGAGTGTCTGCACATTTTATTATTCAGACAATTTTAGTAGATACAAGCCTGAAGTGCAAGTTTATTTTCTCTACAGTATGCAGGAGAAATCTAAATATTGTATAAAAGTCTTTTATCCACTAAAATTACGCCTTTGAATTGTCGTTTTAGCAAAGCACAATTTTTTATTTTTCACACTTTCTGCTTCGAGTTCCTTCAGCAGAACGCACTACGACATAACACTGTTCCCTTGGAAACTGGAATGTTCTATTATTGGTTATTCCATGCGTCAAGACTGATATCTTAATATAGAAGGCTGACCTCAATTGTCGTGCTGTTAGAGATGCTAAATCCGGTGGTATACATTTGACCAAGATTGCACTCTTTTTCACATATTTTTATAAATTTTCCGTTGATTTTGAATTGAAGTTATCAAGTATTTTGCAGTAGGTTGCATAGGTTGCATCAAGACATGGCTAATTGTAGAAAGAGAAAAGCCAAGACAGATAGTCCAAGTAATCACATTTTTTGCACTCTTTTTCTAGATTTTGTAAATTTTCATAGTTCGGGAGCTTTTGCTAGATGGCGTAAATGTCGCGTAAAATAACTGGCTAAAAATCGAGATTTGATTTTTGTGTTTTAATTCCTTTCAAATTTTCGTTAGTTTTTTTTTTCTTGTCTTTGGTAGGACGGCTCTATAACATCTAGCCAACAAACTATTGTGCCCTCGATTTTCACTTCATTGTCAAAAGTGTCATAACTTTTTGTTTTATGTGGTGTGTGTGTGTGTTTTTTTATTATTATTTGTATGTACTTTTGCCACATAAATTCGACACCAAATTTTCTACCAGTTCCGAATATTCCTTTGCTTTCAAATAATATAAGCATATGCACTTTAGATGACAGTGTAATAATACAACGTCAAGATTCCCCTGCCTCGAATACTCTCGATCCCAACTTGTGGCAAAGCTCCGTCATAATATACAAGATATACACGAATGACGTCATATATTGCAGGCTTATGCCCGTGCCACATCATAGTCGCATCTATCGATAAAGAAAGCCAAATATCATGAATAACAAGGCTATTTTCTTGATTTTAGCGTCACACTTGCATTTAAAAAGCAAAAAATTAAAATTGCTAGAAATTATTTTAAATAGTTTGCACCAACACTAATTTGCGTCCAACTGTTCTCTACTAATACTAAGTCTTCTTGACTTTTGTCAGATTTTTCTCCCAGATAGAAAGCCCACTGTTCTACGTTCTATTTTTTCTAGTTGTAAAAATTATGAATTAAATCTTGACTCTGATTGGTCAATAAAAAAAAATTAGTTTGAAAGTTGAACAATGTTCACCTCGAGAAATTATGAACGAAGAAATTATGTCTTTTCTTTCATAATAACAGCGTAGACCAGAAATATTCCTAGAAATCAAGGGGGATTCAATATTAGTTTCTAACTGCCCTCCACCCCTTCCTTAGAACGAATTCTGCATTTATCTGAAGGCTCAATGAGATTCAGGATGTTTTGGCACTGAAATGCACCCTTTGATGTATCTGCCCCCTCCAAAGTTTAATGTCGCTGTAGTCATGCATAATTTTGATTTTATCGACAAGTGTGACTATAATCTGGCGCGGGAATTAGTCTCAAGCGGAAGAATCAGTAACAATATAGATGAATGAAGCCCCTGAACTAAAAAGACCTCGCTTAGAAGACCAAAGAAAACGACAAAGACCAGTTCTAGCCACTGAATTGCCGCAGGACCAATTAAATTGATAGATTTAATTATATCTATGGTCAATGCGGCTTTAAAGGCCATGCAGTACGTTTTTGTCCTTTGCATTTTTGGTCAGCCAATGCTGCCCAGATAATTTTCTTAGAGCACAAATGTATGATGATGATGTGGCGAGTGTTTGCTTTGATTTTAGAAAAAATGGAATTCGTCTAGTAAAACCGCAATATGTTCTATTTACTATAAAAAAAAGACTATGGAACCGTTGAGAGAAGATAACTTCCATTTGCTTTCAGTTGGGCATGTCCTATGTGTAAAATATAAAAAGGTCATCAAGATCATCAAGTGATTTTCTATCTAGGTAAAAACAAATTATAAAAGGCCAAGAGCATATCGCATTGAGCTGGTTGCAATCTTTAGAAAGATTGCGAATTAAAGAACTAGACTTTGACAATATCAGTAAAGACACCTTGCAAAAAGGATGCAATCAAAGAGAAGGAACCAATTTAGAATTTCCAGCCTCAAAAGTAAAGATTCTCGCTAATAAATTCGCTCCATTTTTCTCTCTTTTCAGGCTTTTATTCTTCATTTGTTTTGTCTTTGTTTTTGTTTGTTGATGTGTTTCTCTTTTTCTGTGTCATCGGCTGCAGTGACAGCTGCAACCTAGTAAAGAAAAAACCACGTCTCATAGTAACCAAAAAAAAAAAAAAAAAAAAAAAAAAAAAAAAAAAAAAAAAAAAACTCTGTGTTTCAATGAACTCTGGTCTGTGACAAAAAAATTGCCATTTGTTGCTGATTCAGGAATGGTAATGATTAGTCTTAATTGTAAAATATTATTTTGAATGCAAATTTATGGGGATTCCGAAAAATAGCCTGAAACACCGTATAAAATTGCGTCGGATTGAAATAAAAAGACATTATTAGAGTTGCCATGGCCGAGAACCTTCTACAGAAGATTTAGAGTCCCCTGGCTATGATTATAATATACTACTATGACTCATACCTTTAACTTTATTGTCGTAAAATGAACAACTAGCATCTACCTTTAATAATTTCCCAACCAAAGCATGAATTAATATTTTCACAACCTAAATTTATAAATGAAATATAGGCCACAAATTGTTTTACGATGTATTATATTATTTTCTTTCTCCGTTTTCTTAGCCATGGAGTCTCTCGGGGGAGAGGAGGGGGGATGTGCTTTTTTGTGTACTCTTTGTCAATTTATTATTCAACAAGTAAACTGAGCCTTGCAGCTTCGTTATTTATCATCAGCCCTACTCCCTGTCTAAGTATCCCATCCTTTTGGTCAGATTAAATTCTCGGGCATAGCACTCATCACTTTACTAAGCACTAGTCACTTTAACCTACTTATCTGGTATATCACGAAGGGATAGGACTTTTGCTAAAGCTCTTCTATTGGCAGAATCAAGCACTCGAGAGAGTAAATTCATGAGAACTAAAGGGTCAAAAGAGAGCAAATTACTTAGCATGATGATATTTTTTAGACTTGTTAATGCTATAGATAGTTTCAAGAGAAGAACAGTGGTTTTAGGTAAGGGGGGGGATGTGTCCGCCAAATTTTCCCTCCTAGATTAAAAATAGAGAAGTTAACCGTGCACCGACTAAAATGCGCTTTTATGGTTACAATGGGCCGTAGTTCCAGCTGCAACTATAATAAATAGAAAGGGCTTTACTAAATAATAGGGGTCCCTGTTATTCCCAGGCATGAATTTTAACGTTGTGAAAGAATCTAAAAGTTTACGGATTAACAAGATTATTACTTAATTATTTTTAGTATAAATGAGAGTATCATTTAAATACAACTAAAGTATTGTAATTATATCAAAAATTATCAAATGTAATGTAATAATTATTATAAAATAAAAATTAGTTATGATTAAGCATTTATAAATATTTTGTTGTACTGTATGCAGCATGGTTTTGATCGGGATTACCGGTGAATTTAGAACAATATTCAATACAGATAAACACCGCGCACTCACTGTCCTCTGTCTAAAACGGTTGAATGTAAAAAAAAACAACACTTAAACAAAAATGTAGAAAATTTAGTCCTTTTTAATACTTTTAATGAATACAAATAGCATAAAGCCCACCGGACCCAAGATATTTAAAAAAAAAAAACTTGCAAAACACCGATTTTTTCACCTCTAAATTCTGAAGTCGCGGCAATACTGTGATAGATAGGGTCGGAGACAAGTTTTAGGGTGTCATAATTAAGGTTTTTACGAGTTTATAGCTGGCTGTCTCAAATTCTGAGGTCTAACCACTAATATGACTTGACTAATATCCTTCCAGTTGACCGTTACAGATTAGTCCTAAAAACCATGTGGGTGGTCGAAGGCACCGAATAGAAAAGAGTTTTACTGTATTTAAAACAATGACACCTTGTCCCATGACAAAAAAAGAAGATGACACTTTGTCCCGATGACCAAAAGAAGGAAAAGAAATGAAACTCATTACAATGGTTCTTATTGTGATTGCCAGAAAACAAATCACACAAAAAATGTCGAAACGAAATAGATTATGTAAAAATCCAAAAAGAGATTGTTGCCAATTCATAAAAACATGCGGGAAAGAGGAGGCAAGGATTGTTTCGATTTTTAAAACAGGACATACTAAACAGATTTTTTTTTCCAAAATGTAGGGGTCTGTGGTATTTACTTTTTTTTTATTGTTTAATGGAAATTAAAAAAATAACACTTGTATAATCTACTAGGGCAATTGTTCCCTCCCCCTCGCCCGAACAGTAGCTTCTCTAATCTTCCCATAATTCTTGAATTTTAACGGTATTTGTTTCTACATTTTTGCACATGGTTTTCGAGCTTTTTTAGTCTTCGAATTTGTGCCTTCATTAAAATATTTTCAAGCGTCCATGTTTTATTATATGATTTTTATCGTCCCTTGATGTCAGTCGTGTATATCGTTGTAAAATTTATAATTATTAATATATATTAATTATATATGCGGCTTGTTGTAATCTCCTATGGATTAAATCATTAGAGTATCAATACATACTAACTATATACCAGAGTATTTGTTGCAATCTCCTATGGATTAAATAAATCTCTGGAAATCATGTCTATCGTTGGAAAAGTTGGAAATTCTTCATTCTATGATTTAAAGGCGATGATACCTTTTGAACAGAGAAAAAAAAAATACAAGGAAAGACAGTGGAACTTCGTAAGGTTACAGGAAAAAAAAGCAATGACACTTTTTACAATGATAGAAAAAAACAAAAACAATTTGTCCATCGGTAGAAAAATACGATTACACTTATTGCCGTGACCGAAAAAACAACAGGACTTTGTTCAAAGACAGGAAAACAAAGACACTTTTTGCTACAACAGAAAAAAAATCTATGACGTACTGTCTGCAACAGAAAAAAAGACGACAATTTATGCAATGACAAGAAAAATCACGCTTTGTCTGAAGACAGAAAAAACAACAACAGTGCGACTGTGTCCTTTGACAAAAAAAACCGCAACAAACAATGATACTTTTCAGATTAATTGTTAGCAATGACAGGACAGTCAACGACATGAACCGTGATGACAAAGAAATTTTGTGGCAGTTCTGTTATGATCCCAAATTCCCGCTTTAAATTAGCCTTGGATTCTAATACGTTGTGATACCTACCTTTAAAATGAATAATCATCATACCTTTACCCCTTGATGTTCTGTATTGTTCCTTCCAGTCTTTGGGAAATTCCATATTGTTGTAGATGTAGAGGTGAAACCCTTACTACATGGTTCTTTGACATGTTAAGTTTGATCGTGTAATTGTTATAAAGATAGAACTGTTTTACGTTTTTTTTCTTTCTCCAAAATCTCGAGAATGTAATTCCATAAGTATTTTTTAATAAGTAGCACTACAAACCTGTGTAGAATCAGTATAAAAAGTAGATTTGTTTTATGCGTACGACTGAAAACACTTTTGTTTCATAGAAGTCCCGTTACTATTGATAAATATCGGTTATGATAGATTGATGACATTATTGTTATCTAATACAAAAAACTGTACAATGAGAAAAACTTGTGACCATATATCATTTTATTCTTAAGGGATGGATACGTACCACGATCCGACAAGGAAAGGACGTTCAGTGGTGGGATTTGTGGCCAGCATCAACGATTTTGCCACCCGTTGGTTTTCCAAAGCAGCTTTTCAAGAAGCTGGACAAGAGCTTGCTGATGCATTAAAGCTGGCATTTCAAGGGGCTATCAAAGCCTATTTTGATGTAATTATTTCTTTGAGTATTCTTCTCTTTGATTCTAAATATACAGGCAAATGCACAGTTCGTTGGAAATGGGATAAATTTTACATTATGCTGCGGTTGCTTTTGGTAGAGTTCTATATTTTTAACATGGATGATAAAAATAATATTGAAAGACCAATCTTTGCTGGAGACAAAATAATAAAAGTAATGACGGCTTATTCAGACTTAATGCTAATACGTTGTGATATCTACCTTTAAAATGAATAATCATCATACCTGTACCCCTTGATGTTCTGTATTGTTGTTCCAGTCTTTCAGTAATGCAAAACAAAAAATGTTCCTGACCATGTTTCGTATTTTCTTCCCTCTTCTTTCTTAAAACAATAAGGCAGTGAGAGCTTTAGCTTAACACGATGCCCAAGAAATCAGTGTAATATACCTCAAAGTTAGACATTATAGATGCGTAGCATATGTTACTTATCTGGCAGGAACAGGTGCTGTGTAAGGGCTTATTTAATTTTTGACATAGGCTTATTTAATTTGACATAAGACTGCAAGATCTCAGACTTAAGTAGCTAGTTCATTTTGCTCGAAATCTTTTCTAAACAGGAATTGAATGAATCCACTCGCACTCCATGTTCCGTTACATAATCTGCAATGCAGTATGCTTTTAAGCGACAGCTTATCATATTGTATTTGTTCTTGTTTCTTGGATAGTGGATCCCAGCTTTTGGATCCAAACATAGTATATAGTATTACCTTTAAGCGACGACTTATGATATCGTACTTGTTTCCTTGGATAATGGATCCCAGCTTTTGGATCCAAACATAGTATATAGTATACTTTTAAGCAACAGCTTATGATATTGTACTTGTTCTTGTTTCTTGGATAGTGGATCCCATCTTTTGGATCCAAACATAGTATATAGTATACCTTTAAGCGACAACTTATGACATCGTACTTGTTTCCTTAGAGTAATTAAAAAAAAACTTCCCGAAAAATAAGTTTTTCAAAGAAAAGTAAAGGTCATTTTAAACTTGAGCTCAGCAGATGCAAATATCTTTTAAAATTCAAACTCAAAACGACCAGAAATTACTATTAAAGGATAAATGAAATCCAAAACGAACAGAAATTAAATAAACAATCATAGAAAAACATACAACAAGTAATAATATAAACGAATAAATAGATCTTAAAGCTAGTAATGCTTAGATTGAATATGGATATCAAGTTTAAAACGAAAAAGAATATTTTCCTATTGAAGTATAAATAAAACTTAAAACAAACAGAAATTAAATAAACAATCAATGCAAACAAACATACAATAGATATTAATCTAAATTAATAAATAAATTTTAAAACAAGTAAAACTTAAATTAAATATATAAATCAAGCTAGAAACAAACAAAAATCACTACAAACAAGAGTTTGGGTATGACCTCCATCTCTTACTGTTAAAGTCTAAAACCTACTGCGACATTGGCGCTTTACTGAAAACCAATTTTATGACAAATATTTTCTTTTGTACTTGATATTGAAAATAAACATTAAAATTATAGTAACATTTTGAACTGATGACCTTTCAGCAATTGATATCATTATACATCAAATATTCAGTTTAATTTATTGGCTCTTTTTAAATTTGTTAAAGACGAATATAGTCTCCCTACAAACAAGTGTTTGGATACTGCCTCCTTCCCCAACTGTAAATAAAAACCAAAAGCCTACTGCGTCATAGGCGGTTTACTGAAAACGGATATCATTATACATCAAATATTCAAATTGATGTTGTTTATACTTTCCAAGACTGTTCTAGACGCATATAGTTTTCGGTAAAGCGCCAATGACGCAGTAGGTTTTAAACTTTTACAGTGAGAGAAGTAGGTCATACCCAAACTCTTGTTTGTGGTGATTTGTGTTTGTTTCAAACTTGATTTGCATATTCATTTTAATTTTCACTTGTTTTAAGATTTATCTATTCATTATATTAATATCTATTATATGTTGGTTTGCATTGATTGTTTATTTAATTACTGTTGGTTTTGAGTTTCATTTATACTTCAATATGAAAATATTCTTTTTCGTTTTAAACTTGATATTCATATTCAATCTATTACTCGCTTTAAGATATATTTATTCATTTAGATTATTATTTGTTTTATTTTTTTTCTACGATTGTTTATTTGATTTCTGTTCGCTTTGAGTTTCATTTATTCTTTAATAGCAATTTTTGATGTTTTCTAGTTTGAACTTTTACAGGTATTTGTATCTGCTGAGCTGAAGTTTAAAATGGCCTTTACTTTTCTTTGAAAAACTTAATTTTACAAAAGTTTTTTTTTAATTAATTTTTGTTCGTTTTTGATTGCATAAAATTTCAAGTTTTAAAAATTCCATATTTCGAAGTCAAACTAAAAAAAAAAATCAAATATTCATCAAAGTATCAAAACTGATATCAAAGTAACAATATCAAAGGGAAAAAATGGGTCTGTGTCAACCTAGCAGTTTTTATTATCTGATGTTTGAACTATTTTTAACAAAATTGCTATCTCAAAATTTTTATCGGATAGGTTTGGGGAAAAAGGGCATGACTTTTGACTTTTTAAAAGTGAACTAGAACTTTCTATTTTCAATCAAATGATTCGTCTCTGAAGTTTATACGAGTATCCCTTCTATAAGAACCATATATTTCCCCAGAGTATAACTTACAACACCTGTCTCTGGGCCCTGTGGGGTTGTGTCGACCCTGGAGTTTGAATATCTGATGGTTGAACTATTTTTAACAAATGGTCACCTAAAACTTTTATCGGATGGGTTTATCCATCCGATACACCCAAAGGCGTGGAGGGCGGGAGGGGCTAGTTGCCCTCTGATCTTTTTTCGCTCTGAGAAAAAAGATCTGGGCTTATCTAAAGATCTTTCTTATCTGGGCATTGAACTATTTTTAATGAAATGACCATACGTTAAGGAGTTTTTGTTATATGATCTTTGAACTAGTTTTTACAAAATGGCTACCTCAAATTTTTATCAGATGTATTCTGGGAAAAGGGTTGGGGGGCCAGTTGCCCTCTGATCACTTTTGACTATTAAAAAGGACACTAGAACTTTCGATTTCCAATCGAATTAGCCCCTTTGAAGTTTAGACGACGACCCCTTCTATATGAAGGGCCTCTGGGAAAAAATAAATGGAGTGTGGGGAGAGGCTAGCTGCCCTCCAATCACTTTTGACTCTTAAAAATTGAATTACAACTTTCAATTTCCATTCAAATGAGCCCTCTGGGATTCTTATACGAGCATCCCTTCCATAACAACGATATATGCCCCCAGTGTGTAACTTACAACGCCTACCCCCGGGCCCTGGGGGGCTGTGTCGACACCGGAGTTTTTTTTATTTGGTCTTCGAATTACTCTTAACAAAATGTCTATCTCAAAATTTTTATCTGATGCACTTAGGTCGTAGAGGGGGGAGGGACTAGTTGCCCTCTGATCTCTTTTGACTCTTAAAAAGTGTACAGGAACTTTCAATTTCCAATCAAATGAGCCCTCTCCGAAGTTTATACGAGTATCCCTTCCACAAGAACTATATATCCCCTTAGAGCATTACTCATAACGCCTGCTTCCGAGCCCAGGCGGGTTCTGTCGACACAGGAGTTTTTCTTATCTGACCTTTGAAATATTTTTAACGAAATGGCTATTATAAAATTTTTATCGGATGGGCTTAGGGAAAAAAGGGTGTGTGTGGGGGGGGGCTAGATGGCCTGGGATATCTTTTAACTCTTAAAAAGTGAACTAGAACTTTCAGTTTCCAATCAAATGAGCCCCCTCTGAAGTTTATACGAGCATCCCTTTCATAAGAAGCATATACGCCCCCAGGACAACACTTACAACGCCTATCCCCCGGGCTCTGGGGGGCGTTTTTGTTATCTAATTTTTGAACAATTTCCAAAACTCTGGCTATCTCAAAATTTGTAGCGGACGGGTTTGTGGAAAAAAGAGTGCGGGGGGGGGGGCTAGTATAACTCTCTCGACTCTTAAAAAGTGAACTAGAACTTTCAATTTTCAATTGAATGAGCCCTCTATGAAGTTTATATGAATATCCCTTTCATAAGAACTATACATGCCCTTAGGGCATAACTTAGAACGCCTTCCCCTGTGCGCTGGGGGGCTCTATTGACACCAGATTTTTTCTTATCCGACCTTTGAACTATTTTCAACAAGATTTCTATCTCAAAATGTTCATCAGATGGATTTTGAAAAAGAAGGGGGGGGGGGGGGCTAGCTGCTCTCGGATGCCTGTTGACTATTAAAAAGTATATACAAGTCGTCCCTTATCCGCAAAATAAGCCCTCTCTGAAGTTTAGACGAGCATCCCTTTCATAAGAACAATATAGGTTCCTTTGTAGAGCAAGTACCACCTGCCCCCAGGCCCTGGGAGATTGTGTCAGTCCCGGAGTTTTTGCTATTTGGCTTTTAAAATTTTTAACTTAATGGCTATCTCAATTTTTATTGGATGCATTTGGGGAAAAGGGGGTGGGGGGGGGGGGCTAGTTAACCTCCAATCTCTTTTTACTCTAAAAAACTTAACTAGAACTTTAAATGTTAATCAAATGAGCCATCTCTGAATTTTTTACGAGCATCTCTTCAATAAGAACTATATATTCCCCCAGGGTATAACTTACAACACCTGCCCTCGGACCCTGGGGGGCTGTGTTGACCCCTGAGTTTTCGTTCTATAGTCATTGAGCTATTTAAAAAAAAAGCTATCTCAAAGTTCTTTTCGGATGGGTTTGAGGAAAAAAGACTGTGGAGGGGGGAGGGGCTAGGTGCCCTCCAATCTCTTTTGACTCTAAAAAAGTGAACCTCCGATCACTTTCGACTATTAAAAAGGGCAATAGCCCTTTGAATTTCTAATCGAATGAGCCTTTTTTGAAGTTTCTACGACGACGCCTTCTATAAAAACCTTATATGCCCCCAGGGCATAACTTAAAGCCCCTGCCCTGAGGGTTGTGGAGGAGTGTCCTCCTCAAATACATATTTTCTATCTGGAAATCCACTACGCTGAACAAAATGGCTATCTCAAAATTTTGATTGTATGTGTTTGGGGAAATGATGGGCGTGGGGGGGGGGGGTAGTTGCCCTCCAATCACTTTCGATTATTAAAAAGGGCACTAGCCCTTTGAATTTACAATCGAATGAGCCTGTTTTGAAGTTTTTATGACAATGCCTTCTATAAAAACTTTATATGCCCCCCGGGCATAACTTAAAACCCTTACCCTGAGGGTTAAGGGGAAGTGTCCTCCTCAAAAATATATTTTCTATCTGGAAATCAACTATGCTGAACAAAATGGTTATCTCAAAATTTTCATTGGATATGCTTGGGGGAATGATGGACGTGTGGGGGGGGGGGCTAGTTGCCCTCCAATCACTTTTGATCCTTTTAAAGGGCACCAGAACTCTCGATTTCCATTTGAATGAGCCCCCTTTGAAGTTTCTACGACGACCCTTTCCATATGAAGTGCCTCTGGGAAAAAAATAATAAATAAATATTAATAATAAAACATTGGAGCCGTATGGCCTTTAATATAGGCAACACTACTGCATTCCCTCTGATAGTGGATCCTAGCTTGCAATCAAAACAATATAGTAATTACTTTGAATTTTCTCTCGTGTTTCTGACGTTCTTTTGTATATGTACAAGTTCAGAAATACTGGAAGCAAATCAAAAGAAAAGTTAATATGTAAATAGTTTTTCGTTTCTGCTGACATCAATTTGCAAGGGTGTGGTTGAATGTTGGTTCTTACGTAATATATTTAAGAGTACAGAGTTGTATACTCTCAAAAAATATTTAGACGTGGCACTGGAATTTCCTGAAAGTTTCTGTTTTATCAAATAATAAGACAGAAAAACCTAACAAGTGTTTGCTTTTATTCAGCATAATCTGGTCCTTAATTCAAAATCCATCAATACAGGGGGAATACTGTCTTGTAGAGTTAGTTGGATTCCATGATGCTATTAAGAAATTAATAGTTTTAATGTTTAAACCCTTTATCTTGGTAGAGTTAGCATTTAGCCTATACATATTAATGTACATTGACACATTTTGTTTTTTAAAATTTTTATTGTTACATTGTTTTATTTATTTATTGATCTTAAATTGTTTTTAGGCAAGAGCCATGGTATCAAAAATAAAAGAGGAGGGTTTTTTTGTTTAATTTAACAGTCTGTTATTTTTTTTTTTTTTTTTTTTTTTAGGCGAATGGGGGTTTGCCCGAAAACATTATCCTCTATCGTGATGGCGTCGGGGATGGAATGCTACCAATTGCCCGTGATTATGAGCTTCCCCAGCTAAGAGAAGTAATAGCAAATGTACAGCCAAATTATAAGCCCAATTTCTCATGTATTGTTGTCCAGAAGAGGATAAACACTCGAATTTTTCTGGATCATCAGAGAAATGGTATTGGAAACCCAGCCCCTGGCTCCGTCATAGACAACACTATAACACGCCGTACCTGGTGAGTTTCCTAGTTGGCATAGATGCTCATCAAGGTCTATGCAACTCATAACCACTATTTTCAATGTGGTACTCAAATAGATATTCTCAAAAACGTCTGGTGCAAAATTCACTCCTACTTACTTTTTACGCTAGCTAAAACGTAACAGCCAGTCTAACGGCTTCAAACTAATAATTGCCTGGATATTTTGGGTAGAAGCTCATAAATGTAGTTAGTACGGTTGATTGATTTTACTGTTTGAATAAGTTATCTAATTCTTTGGTGCCCAACCCATGGTATCTGCGCCCGTGGACGCACGCTGACAGCTAGTCGGGATTACGGAAAAATTTGGTTGAGTAATGGTGAAATAGCCACACTTACCGATTACTTTCTGTTTTGATCATCTGAGCGTGTCCATACCCCGAAATTAGTATGAACAATGCACCGTGTATAGTTTTCTTCTTCGACCCCTTCTATTTGCTTTACTCATTTCTACTTATATTCTTTATTTGTTTTGTTTTATTCGTTTCTCTCGTAAGAGCATCACACATTGGCTGCTTCTTTTCAATATTTCTCTTCAACATTTTTTCCCCTGGGGAGGGAATAAATGGAATAGACTGAAAAAGCTACGATTTATTGAGCTAAAGAATATGCAAGATTGAAATGGAACTGTTGGAACCTTTGGTCCCAGTTTGTTCAGATAAATGTCGTTCCCAGATTCTTTTCTTTTGGTCCCTTAATTATTCTTTTCCCCAAGTAATAATTATTAATTTTCCTTTAATTTTGGTGATGCCATTTTCTGTCCTTTATAATTGCGTAGTTGGTTAAACAGACCACGAGGTATTAAGTGCGCAGTTGGGGATATTTGACCAGTAATTAGTATGCCCTCGGAATGGCTGGAAAATTTCACCACCACTCCATCACCCCTTCGAAGGCAAGCGGCTGGCTGAACGGGCTGGGGAAAATTGGAAGTGTCATCTAGTTACTTCCTTTTTTATAGCGTGACTGACTACAGTAAGATTTTTTATACTACATAATCTTTGACTTTTTAGCCTAGGTCGAGTCCAAGGAGATAGTTAGAAACATTACCGGTCACCCTTAGCCTTAAAGTGGCCCCTGGGACCATTTGATCACGCTATCGTACCCTAAAGCAGGATATATTTTAAATCGGGCACTGACGTACCCGATAGAAAAGGAACCGTTGGGGTAAGAGCGGGAATCCCACTATCATTTGGGCCGAAAAGGGGTTCTCCCCCTCGAGTAAGTGGCATAGCAATCTTTTTGCGCCATTTTTGCACCAACAAGTGGTGACCCCCGTACCTTACGCACCAATAAGTGGTGAAAGCAAGAAAAGGTCCTATCAGTAAACATGATAGTAAAAGAATTCTGCGTTTTCGAAGAGACAAGTAATTTAGCCTACAAGAGTAGCCTATTGTGGTTACATATATAAAAAAAAGATCGCAAAGAAAATTCTTTTTTATCTGGGCAGTGCCTAGTTGGATAGATAGGTAATAAAATTTACGAATCAATATATCACGCAACTATTTAGTGTGCAAAAATAAGGCTAATTGAGTCGCAGCAGTTTTTCGCGAGAGACCGGAAGTTACATTGGCAAAAGGATTTTCATTTGTCGGAAGACGTTAAGTAAACCTTGAAATAATGGCGGACAAACGGAGAATTCAAACAAAAAATCGAATTCAGACGCACAATTGTATGCGACTCCCGCTGGAAATACCCTAAGAAGAACACCATCAGGTAGAACCATATATTACTCAACAGGTGAAATAGACATTCCTGGGACGTGTGAAGAGGAAATCTTCAAAACAAAATCAGTAATAGAACGATCTCCGGTACGAACCAGGGAAGAAGAAAAAAGTCTAAGGCAAATTCAGAAAGAATTATTCCCAGATAGAGAAACCTGAACAAAAGAAACAGGGGCGATAATACATGAGGAAAAATTATTACATGAAAGTACGGGTAAAACATAACCAACAGAGGAGGTACAAAAAGTAGGGGAGTTGCGGGTAAGAAAAAATATTATACAACGAGCAGACCCAGAAAACGAATTAAAAGAATATAAAGACAGTGAGAATCATAGTAGGCCAAGTAGCAGGAGAGGTAGAAGCTCAATTTCCAGCAGGAGCTCGCGAAAAAGCACTCAAATAGATATGACACATCAATTATTAAATTTCATGGAGAAAGAAAGAGAGAGAGATAGACAAGAAAGAGAGAAAGAGAGGATAGCTAGAGAGCAGAAAGTTATGAAAAATCGGCTCTGAATATTAGAATTTCTTCGTCCTCTAGCAAAGCAGTTTTTGAATTTTATTCTCATTTTCAACAGGTTCCCTACTGTACAAATGATTCAAATTTTTTTAGTTATTGGTTAATTCTGTAATATTTATATAAGAATAAATTACAAAATAGTGGAGGTTAAAGGACAAACAAAAATCATGACATTCTACTCAATTCAGACTCGTCTCAAATTGGCCCTGTGTAATTTTTAATTTTCATTATTGCTTAATAATTGTGAATGTATTTAATTTGCGGGAAATATGAATATCATAATTCCGGTTTTTCAAGACAGGACAGAATTTCTCCATTGATCTTATGGAAATGGCATCGTTGCTTTTGCTGTTTATATGCATCTGAATTTTGAAATACTCTTTTTCACGTAAGAATTAAAAATCACGTAAAGTCTCTCATGATTGCCAGATTGCCTTAATTTTTTCTCCTACCTCTTTCAGCTATTGAGATTATTTGATAGCGATGCAAAAAAAGTACAAATTCTGCTTTAAATTAGCCCCGTTTTTCGAGTGATTTCAGACTTTGGGGGTTATTTAAAAAATCAAGTTATGACTGAATTTTTTAGCGTGGGCTTTTGTTTTGTATTATTTTCTTAATTAAGTAGAATTGACTTAAGGACACCCTAGACGGTCAATCATTTTTATTAAAAACTTCCATCAATCAATTGATTAAAGCACGATTGACCGTCTAAGAACCGATTGGGTCATTCAAACTTTCTATCAATCACCATCAACGCTTGCCTCAAGCGTCAAACAGGTTCCTAGATGGTCAATCATGCTTTAATCAATTGATTGATGGAAGCTTTTGATCAAAATGATTGATCTTCTAGGGTGTCCTTTAATGTCACATCAATCAAAGTAGCCCCCGCCTACATTACGAAGTTCGGATGTACAAATGTGGGCTGATCATCTTCAATTAAAACCTCTGTGACTATCTTAGTTAGATATGTAAGACTTTTTCTTGTAGCCAAGACTATAATCGTAACTTTAATACATTTAGCTTAACAGTTTTAGCTACTTAGTAAGTTTTTAGTTAGAAATAAAAAAATAAAAAAATGTCGAATTGGGCAAAAAAAAATTCTCCAAGGTAAGTAAGCTACACTAAAACATGATAACTACAAATTTATGTATTTTTTAATTGATTTTGATTTAATCGAATATATTTCTTTAATTGATGTGTTTTATAAAATAGTTGTTTTTGTTTTTCTATCTCCAGTCTGACCGCATTAGACATTTTGATGATGGACATTTCCGAGACACATCCTGCAGCATTTATATTGAAGTGAAATTCTAAAGGAGCTGGGATTAATTCTTCTCCCCCTACGAAATGTCTAAATATACTTGAAAACATGTACTTTTCGAATTAGTATTTCAATTTTTCATGTCAAACAACGAGAAGACGGAACCTAAAACGGTATTAAGTATCAGAATCTTCAAGATAAAATGCTGTGTCAGAAATTATGCGCTAATGTAACCTAATGTCGTCTAGAGCTGACGTTTTCTCCAAGTTCAGCGAGGCTTTTTCCATGTAAAATAAGATGTTTAGTCCGATTTTGGCCTGTATTTTGAAGTAAAATGACCTTTCTAAGATTGGGCGCGACACTTGTGGTCCATGGTCAAATAATTCAAATAGACAGCTCTGAATAGCTTTCGTTGGTTATTTTTGAAGTTAGAACTGATTCGTAATGCATTTGAAAAACTTAAATTGCGAACTTGAATAAAAAAAAAAAAAAAAATCAGGTAAAGCAATGGGGAATTCACCTAAGTCAGTGAAACTTTTTTGAACCGTAAATGAATATTTCAGCTCTATATCCAAGGGCAGTTCTCAGCGAAGTACATATATCAATAAAATAAGACTTACTATAAAATATAATTATTAAAACTAAAATTAAAACAGTCCTCGAATCATTACTCTAAGGAAGTTCAATCAAAACTCAAGGACTCGTTATTTTCGTACTTGAATTGTAATGAAAACTGAAATATGATTGTTTTCTCGCTTTTGAGCGTAGTCACCGTTAACATTTAAGCATTATTTAAGTCTTGACACTGATATCTGACTGCTACTAATTAGTTACTAGATGTTACTAATTGACCAACGTTGTTAAATTTTAGCAAGGGCGGATCCAGGGTTTTTTTCGGGGGGGGGTTACTAATTTTGACTCAGTTTTCGACTAATTTTACTGATTTTTACCTAGGTTTTACTAATTTTCGACTTATTTTCGACTCGGTCAAAAAATTCGGGGGTGGGGTTTCAAACCGGGTAACCCCCCCCACCCTGGATACGGCCTTGAATTTTACTATTGAGTAGCAACTTCTTTCAATATATCATCATTTGCGAGAACTTTTCACCAGGAATTTTTTAGGATTTAGAAACAGGTAAAAAGTCAGAAAAGTCAGGGCTGAATAATTAATTCTCTTGTAATTGCTGATGAAAATTGCACATTGCGGCCGTTAATTGAACGCAGAGGATAAAAGACGAAAGAAATAGAAATGAGAAATATTTAAAAGCTTTAAAACCTCCCTCCCAAGGCGTGTAGAAACCTGATGTAAGATTAAATTCTAGTTGATCACTAAAAAATGAAAGACCAGTACTGTCTCACTTTATCCTGAAAAATTATTATGTTAATGATTGAGACATGAATCAAGTATTATTCATGCTTGTATTCTTTTAAAATCTTTTTTAATTCTTTTCATTGAGTTGAAAATAAAATAAAACTATTGCCAATAGGGGACAAAAAGTATATTTATGTGCATTTCTTTTTACTAGACTATGTTCTGCATAGTAGTTTTGATTTGTGTTGCAACCCTGTAGTTTTGAATTTAAGGTTTGATCCAAGTAAACTTTACTTTGCAACTTTACTTCAGGCCTTTACTTGGAATAAAAAAAAAAAAAAAAAAAAAAAAAAAAAAAAAAAAAAGACTTAAATCAGACGTAACCCTCTAGCGTTCGCTATATTACCTTAGAAGTTAGATCCTCCAGAGCCAGGAATTGCGCATAGGGTGCCTATGAAACCTTACCGGACATTACGGAGCTGAGCTGCAACCCTGACGTCCTCCCACTGTGGTTGAAGAAACATCTCTCCTCTACTTAGATCCTTTCATACTGCCGTCGTAATGTGTGTCTTGGTCGACTGCTTTTGCACATCTTTACAGAGCATCACTCAGTAACTATACATGGGGGTCAATCCTCGGATATACGAAGGAAGTGGCCAAAATATGTCCGTCTCCTACGTTTCAGAAAGTCCCCATGTTTGTGACCTTTTCCTGCCATGGTATGTTAAATATTCTTCTAAGGCACATGTTTTCAAAGGCTAGGACGTGTTTCTCCTGTTTGACATTTATTATCCTGTATGCTCTTGTATAGAGGACAATAAACCTCACATTGCTATTCATGGTGCGGAGCTTCAAGTGCAGAGTCTTTCCTACTGCGCCAGATTGGTTTCAACTTATTATCGAATGTCTTTTCGAAATCAATGAAGAGTTTATTTTTTGTCCTATTCCATGGACTCTTCAATCATTAGTCTAAGAGCAACTTAGACCGTGTTGCTCTTCCCTGAGGTGCGAATATAGGGCTGTTCTAAGTTGTTATAATGTGACAGTGGCTAGTATTTTACTAGGTACAGACGTTAAGTTGATGCCCCTCCAGCTGTCCCGGATTAACACATCGTCCTTCTCGAAAAGTTTGACCAGTATGCCACTGATTCAATCTTTTGGGAATTTCCAGATGACCACTAGGAGAGCAGTCCAAACCTTTATTTAGGCTGGAAGGGATGTTTTCAGTATCTGTGTCGTGATTCCATCGGCTCCAGATGCAAGTCCATTTCTCAACTTATTCACAGCTGTCGTCACTGCTTCAGTGCTGGGGGGGGAGTGTTAGTGCTTGCATCAATTTGTAAGAAAGGCGTATCCCTTACTGTTTCTAGAACATCAGGTGTGGGTCTATTTAAGACTCTCAGAATGTGAAGCCCATCTCTCGTCAGCTTTCTATTGGTCCATGATTATGCCCCCGTTTTCATGTTTCACCAGGTATAGTCTATTTGTTTTCTTTCCAACTTTTTGTTTTTAGTCGATATACCATTTTCGAATCTCCTTTTTTAGCAGCTTCTTCTGCAAGTGCTGCTTTTTCTTCAGTGACAGTTCTTTTGTCTTTCCTAGCTCTTATTTTCACTGTCTTGTCATCTTCTTTGTAACGGAGTTGTAACTGGGCTTTTTGCTCAGGGCTCGAAGTCTTCAGGATAAGTGCCCCGGGTCTCTTAGCACTTACTGATGCATATGCAGGTATTATCCGATATCCATTCTGTCTTTTTTTCTTTTCTTGAAGCCAAGGTTGGTCTTTGCAACATCGTGATACACACTGTTGACCGAGGTCCACATTTTTTCAATATCAGAGTCATCAGCTCCGTCAAGCAGGTTTAACGGTTCGAATCTGATATCCGCAGAAGTGTGCGGATATCAGGATCTTTCAACTTATCGGTGTTGTTTTGTTTTTGTGTCGCGACATTAGATTTTTGCTTCTGAGCTTTCAGGTTGATTCTTCGGTTTTCATCAGTATATGCTCCGATCTAAAGCCCCATACGTCAAATAGGCTACTTCTCCAGCGTCTTGATAGAACGAAATGGTCAATTTGATTCTTTGTTCGGTTGTCAGAGGATACCCATGAGTACTTAGGAATCGTTTTGTGTTTGAACATGCTACCACCTATTACTAAGTCGTTGCTTAGTGCATAATAAACTGGCAGGGTTCCACTTTCGTTTATCTCTCGCCGGCCATGTGGGCCCAGAACTTTAGGACAGTACTGGTCGTCTGCATGCATTTAGATCGCCAACCACATAGAGTATATCATCCTAGGGAAAATCTTTGGTGACTGATTGTAGAGAACATTCTTCTCTTCATGATCAACTTCGTAAGTCGGAGCATAGCAGGCGATGATAGTCATTTTTGTATGATAAGATATGAAGCGGGCTGCCATTATCCGTTCGCTAAGTTGGTTCCAATTTGTCACCGCTTAGTGTGGAAGCGGTGATATCAGAATTCCTACTCCAGAGCGGTCGACGGAAGAGTTGCCGCTAAATGCCATAGTATGTCCATCGTCAAACTTCTCTAATCCGTTTCCTGTCCACATTATTTTACTGAGAATGAGTATATCTATAAGGTATTGTCTCACCTCTTTAATATCTTGTTCCGTCTTGGATATCTGGTTCATGGTTCTCACATTCCAAAAGCACATCTTTGGATTTTGTTTCGCATTCAAAAATTGGGTCCAGGGGTATGCAGGGGCTGTAAGCCGGAGAGATAATGTATCCGAGGCTGTCGTAGACGTAGGGTTGCAGGTTTGTTTCCCCCTTGCCCCTCAAGGTCCCGGGCGTAGGTTACAAACCCACAACCCGATCCTCCTCATTTGAGGACTTGGGATCATCATGCTCTTCCGACCTCTGAGGTAAGGATCCTTACATGGTTGAGTTAAAGAGGTGCGGTATTATCCTATATTAAAGAGCTATAAGGCATAAATGTATTATTCAATTAATATTTTTGTTTCCCAGAGTCTCTTAATATAGAAGGGGTGGCTATAGAAACTTCAGGGAAAGCTTATTAGATTAGAAATTGATAGATTCAGTCCCATTTTTATGAGCCAAAATAATTGGAGGACAACCATCCCCCCCCCCGCTTATACCCTTTTTAGCTACCCTCCGTTTAAAAGGCATTCGAACCAAATTTTGAGATAACCATTTCGTTCAAAATAGTCTTAAGGTCAGATAACTATGCCTCCAGGGATGACATAACCCCCCACGTAGCATCTGGGACAATGCCTGTAAGTTATTCAAGTTTCCACTTGTTTGCAAAAAAAAAAAAAACTTAACCATAACGAGTTGGAGGAAGAGGGACGGCCTCCTCATATACATGATAATATCCGTTTCTCTTTAGTTTTAACGTCACTATTTACTTTCATTTGAAAAACGTGTTTTAGGTTAAAAAAAACAACAAAGATAAAAATCTCATTGAAAAAAAAAAAAAAAAAAAAACAAACGAGACTGCGGCCAGTGGAGAGAAAAGAACGAAAAATGTAAAACTTAACCCTTTTTAGGTTTAATTTCTGTTCATTGTTAATATCTTTTTCGTGGAATATAGATGAGACGAGATCCCGCCCCAGCTGCTCCTGACCTTAATGCTATAATTTAATTTCTCATAGCAATGTTTCGAAAATGGAAACCATCCCTGAAAAAGACTATTCCCTACAATTTCTTTTCAGAGGGGCCTGACATATTTTTACGGAAAGATTCGCTAGAAAAACTTTGCATCCGGGAAAATGTACCTCTTTTTTGCCTTTGTGCAGGTAACCATACGATGCTTTTACAAAAAGCAGCCACCAGGTCATTGCAACAAACAAAATAATGAAAAATTATCAATGAATGAACATCTAATCAATATAAATAAATTTACTCATAAACTAGCTTACAATGCCCATCAATGTTCAATTCGTTCCATAATTATCCTAAGAAGCCTCCCCTGCCGCCTAATAGCATCATGTAAATGTAAATTTTACTTCATATATTCGGGGAGCCATTCTCCCTGTATGTTCAAAGCTTAGTCCAGGTGTGCTATTCAAAATCAGGGGATGCTAGAGGTTAAATCCCTTCTTCATATTAATCGCAAGAACCTCTCACGAACGTTGGAAAGTTTGGCCCTAAAATTTGTTGGGAGGGCTAGGGCCCTCCCTCCGCTCTTCCTAAAATAGCTACTGACTTTCCACCCTGCCCCAATAACTGGTGTGTAGAAATGCAACATAAAAGTTAGTATCACTGTACACATTTTTTTACCCTCCATTTTGTATTGACTGTATTTATGTTTTGGGACAAATGTGGCACCATGTTGCAATATGACCTTTGAAACTGGGAGGATATTTATACAACTTTTTGATCGTTCTAAGCCGATTTTCCCAGAATTTTTCTCGACAACATTTTGCTGTAGCAAGATCTAAAACTTTTAAGATCATACCATGATAATGATTCTGTTAAATATCTGAACATTTTTCTTCGATAGCGTTTTGACCCTGTTCAGGTCAGGATCTAACTCACTGTACAAAAAAACAGAAATCAGTACTTTCCTGCTGCATGATTTATTGCTACTTAAAAAAGACCCTGGAACTTCAAATGACTCCTTTCGATGTTATATAACCACTTCTTCAATATCATCACCCCTGGGAGGAGTGGAATGGAAACAAATAAACATGCAACCATTGCCAAATTTCTCGGGAGGATACAAAATTTCGTGTTTTTGTGCAAAACAAACTTGCGATCTCCACAATAAGGTTCTTTGTCATGCTGAACGTTATTCCGCAACTTCATCAAGCT
This sequence comes from Artemia sp. Qi Xiang Cuo, assembly GCF_049724085.1. Classification (NCBI taxonomy): domain Eukaryota; kingdom Metazoa; phylum Arthropoda; class Branchiopoda; order Anostraca; family Artemiidae; genus Artemia; species Artemia sp. Qi Xiang Cuo. The sequence goes on from NC_142794.1 coordinate 54,617,838, forward strand.
CGAACCCCTTTTATTCCCTTCTTCATCCCTGAATATGAAGAAGGGTTAAATCCCTTCTTCATATTAATCGCAAGAACCTCTCACGAACGTTGGAAAGTTTGGCCCTAAAATTTGTTGGGAGGGCTAGGGCCCTCCCTCCGCTCTTCCTAAAATAGCTACTGACTTTCCACCCTGCCCCAATAACTGGTGTGTAGAAATGCAACATAAAAGTTAGTATCACTGTACACATTTTTTTACCCTCCATTTTGTATTGACTGTATTTATGTTTTGGGACAAATGTGGCACCATCTTGCAGTATGACCTTTGAAACTGGGAGGATATTTATACAACTTTTTGATCGTTCTAAGCCGATTTTCCCAGAATTTTTCTCGACAACATTTTGCTGTAGCAAGATCTAAAACTTTTAAGATCATACCTTGATAATGATTCTGAACTGTTAAATATCTGAACATTTTTCTTCGATAGCGTTTTGACCCTGTTCAGGTCAGGAACTAACTCACAGCACAAAATAGCAGAAATCAGTACTTTCCTGCTGCATGATTTATTACTACTTAAAAAAGACCCTGGAACTTCAAATGACTCCTTTCGATGTTATATAACCACTTCTTCAATATCATCACCCCTGGGAGGAGTGGAATGGAAACAAATAAACATGCAACCATTGCCAAATTTCTCGGGAGGATACAAAATTTCGTGTTTTTGTGCAAAACAAACTTGCGATCTCCACAATAAGGTTCTTTGTCATGCTGAACGTTATTCTGCAATTTCATCAAGCTCGAACCCCTTTTATGGGGCGTTTCCTCTTTTCCTTTAATTTTAAAATTTCCTCTTTTGTTGAGATTCTTCTATATTCCTATTGTTATCGAGGTTCCATTTTTTAGAGCTATGGTTACTATAGGCGCGTTTCATTTTTTACTTATTGCTCGTTACCAAGAACCGTTTATACCTATCTAATAGACTAAACCATAGGGCCAAAGTCTCCTCTCCTATCAGTTTCACACGCTCTTTTGCTTCCCAGTCCAGGCTTAACCCTAATTTGGCTGAGGAAACGTTAAAGGATTCTTAAGTTTTTTTTTGCTTTTTTCTCTGTGTGATGATGAGGATCATAGAATATATAGCTGAAATATCAACTTTTTTTCTTTCTTTTAGTTTTATCTACGGAAGCCTATTTGAGTAATCTTTCTGTCAACCTCGTAGTAATTTATTTAAAGCACCTTTTTTTTTCAGGTATGATTTTTTCCTCGTTTCGCAACATGTAAGCCAAGGCACGGTATCGCCTACGCATTATATCGTCTTGGACTCTGAATCCAAATTTCCTCCAGACATGCTTCAAAGAATCTCTTACAAATTGACATTTATGTATTATAACTGGCCAGGAGCTATTAGAGTCCCTGCTCCGTGTCAATATGCCCACAAATGTGCATATTTGATCGGACAGAATGTTAGAAGAGTACCGGATGCTTCGTTAGATAGTCGCTTGTATTATCTTTGAATTTGTTCGGTAAATCTTTGTGTCATCACTTAAAAATTGAAATTGTTGAACTGCATTGCTATGATTATGGTGTTATTTTCGAAAGTATTTTTTGTGCTTCCATAATGTTTTTTTTTTGTTTGCTTTCCAGTAAATTGTTCATTTCAAAATAAAACAGAAAAAAAAACTTATAAAAAAGACAGTTGCGTTTTTATATTAATATCTGTAAAATTGGACCACCAAACTCATTAGTGAGTCCTCATTAGATATGTATATGTATGAATAGTTTTCTTAAATGGAGCGATAAAATGACCCGTATGTAAGATATTTAATGAAGTCGGACGAAAAAAGCGGATAATTTCAAATTTCGGAAAATGCCAGCATCAAGGGTTTTTCATGACTGTCTCCTAAACACCTCACATTGTTTTGGCTCACAATTTTTCAAAATAAAAAATTTAGGTTAGCAGTATATCCGGAGTTAAATGAGAAATATTCATGGACGAGTAAAAAAGAAATCTAGGATGAATTACTGTCGTTTTATTAGTGCTTTGACTTTTTTCAAAATCGGAACGATTTCTAGAAGAAATTTTCATTTTTTAATATGAAGACGTGGTGGAGCTTGGTAAGTTAGAGAATTTTAATGTAAGAAAATTTAGTTTTTGAAGCTTGGGGACGGGATTTGCGGTGATGTCTCTATTATGGATGACCGTGTCAATTGTCCTAAGTTGAGCATAAAATAAATAATTACTGTATCAGCTTAAACATTGTAAAGTCAAGTAAAGTAGCTTGCCTTGCATGGTATTATTATCGATTCATCATTTTCAACCCTGGAAGTGATGTCATAGATTGTGCATAAAAAAGGTACATAGAAAAATAATCTAGTAGACTGTGTACAATATTACCGTCGCTAAGCACTAAATCTTGTATGACCTTATGTTGAAGTGTGCTCCGTTTTATACCTTTGTTGCATTACCATCAATCTTAGACTTACTTTATATTCGAAACAAAAAGTAATGCTAACAATATTAAAAATTGTACCCGTATTCAGAGTGTTGAGACCGATTTTAAGGGGAAACATCCCCCCCCCCTTTCTTTTTGCCGTACTAATGTATAAATACAATTTATAAAAAAAAAGAATCGTATCAGTAAATATTTATTTTTGCGTGGTTATATCCTGTCTAATAAGCTATTTTATTTCATCAAACAAATTTACATGCATAGCTTGTAAAGCAAATTGATAGGGATGACCAGATGAGTTATTGTTCTTGCGCAAACACTTAATCCTATTTATCCTAATCATGTGCCAACTATTTCTCAGCTGCATGTAAACTAGATCGGAAACATTTCCCCTTTATCAAATATGTTGTTAGTTAGAGTCTGGCTCTGGCCCTCATTATTTCGAAAGCTACTGCCTCAGTGCGTTAACTACAAAACAGAATATCAGTATACTTAGATTATAAGTATGTATATGTATCGCTTGTTATGTTTGTTACTGTTCTAATCTCTAAAATATTGCTCTTGTCCTCACGAAAGCAGACTATGTCATACCCTTCAATGAAGAGGTTCTATTTTGCTTTTTTATATTTTCTTAATTATATATTTGATTAACAGACTTTACGTTTTTGTGTTTAGTTTCAGTTAGAAAATGAAAAAAAAAAAAGATCACGTGTTTGATCCTTCCATATAAAACTTAGCTGCTAGATAAAATGACTTTCACCAGCTATAGGAATTGGAACTCGGTTGACGTCTTCAATGCCATCTCATTCCATCCTTGGATACTTTAGATCAACAAGCTAGTGAAGTATTGATGACAATCATTTGATCTTATAAGAGAAACAAAAAATGAATTCTCCTTTTTTTTTAATTTAACTTTATTTGGACATGGTAGATACTTGTTCTAAAAACGTGGCGTAATAAAAACGTAGTTGGAAAGGAGATATAAGTAATAAACTAATCAGTTGCTAGGTAGATGGCTTTGCATAACTTGCAACAAAATCGGTTGAGTTTTCGTTACTCTATTATTGTTCTACATTTATATTTAAAACAAGAGTTTTCTTTCTTTTTGCTGATTTCTCTCCATTGAACAGACTTGTTTTTGGATCAAATCAATGAAAAAAAGAAAGTAATTTGCAATAGTTCATAGATATGTGTTACAGATGCTGCAAAACAATAATTTTTGTTCTTTTAAGTTTCAACTTCGCTCTTTACTTTCATCAGACAGCATCCCAAGCAATGTTCCTCAAGGCACCTGCACTTCCAACCACTAGGGGGGGGGGGGGGGGGACATAAAAAAAAGAGCATAGCCTGTAAAGCTAGCCTGCCCCTGAAGATATTCGTAAGAATCCAAAAAAAGAATTGACCCCTTGGCTATCTCCCTCTCCAATATTTTCTAATAACCTGCTATCGCTGAAAAGGGGAAAATCATTGCTATCAATAGAAATAAAAGAAAGAAAATTGATTGTCTTTGTTCTTCAAAGTAAGGGACATAGTTAACGAGTTTAAGATGATGGCTGTTTCAACCCTTCAATTTTGATTTAGATTTGATGTTACATTATTTTCGACAGGTCTCAATCTCTTATAGATTCTCAAAAATTAGTTTTCATATTAAAAATTATTACTCTCTTTGATCAGTGGAATTGTTAGTATTTCTTATTTAGCGTTAATTGGATTTTTTTTTGCTACCCTTTCTTTGACAACGCTAGTTCAAACTTCCGGTTACTAAAGAGACTCGAAGAGGGAATATTCAAGGAGGGGTTTAGAACCACGGGTTTAGGGCTTTCGACCAAGAAGATTTCAATAGTACACTGTTTGTGGTTTCCAGTCCTTCGAATCCAGGAATGACAAAAAGTCCCATTTCCAGTCTAATAAGGCATCTCATTATGGCATGATCACGACTAATTTACAAAAAGCGTGTAGAGTAAGTATTAGCTTTCAAATGAACCCATAAACAGCTCTACGATGATCTATTGCCCCGCTAGTAGTGAAGAAATAAAAAGAAAAAGGAGAAACGTCGGCGTATCGAGCTCTTTTTCAAATTCGTAATCAACTTTTACTGCTAAGATAAATAAATCAAAACTATTGTTCTTGAATCAAAATTTAATTATTTTTTTCATTAGTCAGATTTTTTCAAATGGTATAGTTTTCACTTACAAAAGTAGGCTGGGGGGAGGAGTATTCAAGAGCGGGGTGAAGAAATTCCGGTTAATGGTGGTACACTTGCTATACTCCCCAGCTCTTCCACTTCATAAATGGCACCAAAATGCGCCATTTATGGAACTTTGCTTTTGTGATATCTAAGAAAAATATAATTAAAGTACGTATAAACGAGTGATAGCTGTTAAATGAGGCATGAAATGTCTAGAATCTTACATTAGCCTGCTAGCTCTGGCGGAAAGAGATCGACCACTGCTATTCATGCAAAAAAGCGATTTTCCTAGTTTTTATAAATGGGGGGGGGGTCTCAGAAACACGGCAATAGGTTTTAGACCATGATGAATCCAATGATATACATTTATTTCTTTCCGCCATCATTTTCGAGGAGGGTTTCAGGCTTTTTTTCAAGATTCCAGAACATTTGTTTTTGCAATAGACTTAGCATTAAGATAAACCTATATAAAATCGATTATTCCTGGATCACCTTTAAACGAAAATTTGTATCATAAGGCGGCGTTGTTTAAAAAAAACACTTAATTTTTGATTACTATTGGCTGTAGTTCACTTTTGACGGCTGTAGTTACTGCTGCTATCATTACCTTACCTAAGCTTTTCACGATGACGAGAATACCAACGTCTATCTCGCTGCTGCAATATTTTCAAATGTGTTTGAATGTTGAAAAGTGTTTATGTACATTTTAATATAAATTTAACCATATCGCTCAAGGTTACTTAGTAATTAGTGGCAACAATTGATTTTCTTGTCTTCATCAATATTTATTTCTAGGAAATATCCTTGTGAGCGTACAAAGTAACCAAGTAATTGATGCTAAAAAAAAAACTGCTTGGACTGAGTTGGCTTCTGAACAGCTCATACTCTACTGGAACTTAGTCCCGCTATCACAGTAAGAAGCAATTCAATGCCGCATTTATGTAGCCTATATATCTTAAACTTTTGGCAAACCAAAAATGAAAAAGCTGTACATCTTTTGGGCAAAATCGTCGCTTTGCAGTGGCCCTATTTGCCAACACAATATGGTTATCTCAAAGAAGCAAAAATTCATGATTTCGAGCAACAGCGAGCTTCAAGTGATAAGATAAGGTTGAAAACCTTATAAACAGCCCTCAATTATTATTTTAAATCCTTATTATACTTTTCCTCCCCGTTAATGTTCTTATGGGAATTTCTTACGAACCATAAAACAAAACAACTATGAGTCTTAAAGCATAAACTATAGTTTTTCACTATTGAAAGGCCTAAAATGCCTTTAAGATACATTCAGTCTTTCTCGAGCCACTGCAATGTACATGAAAGGGTCGATGTGGGAATAGTACATCTCTATATACCCTGTCCAAAACTTATTGATAGCCTTAAGATTTTATAACCAATATTTTTCTATCAATATTCTTTGTCAATTCAATTTTTCTGTCAAAGTCAGTATTTTCTATAGCTCCCTTGCTTGACGAAGCTTTCATATAGTTTTAATCCAATTTTCCAAATTTGAAATGAACGGAACCTGACAGGGTATATAACGGAACCGACAGGCTTATATAAACGGAACCTGCCATAATAATAATGATAATAATTTATTATAAGCCAAAAAAAAAAAAACAAAAAAAAAAACAGGCCATACAGAACAGTATTCTTAATTACACTCCACAAGAAAAATAACATAAATATCAAGTTTCACTCATTAATGTCAACGCTTCATTTACATATTTACATAACTGCCTGATTGTCCTTTTTACAGTCGTTTTCATGATCCCCGGGAACTACAATTTATCACCCACAAAATACATTCCCCTTAATAGAGAAAGTTTTTGGCACTCGGCGAGAATATGGGCCACATCCTCAATACCTATGTTACATCTGGGGCAAGAGTAATCCGCATCTGCATCTGAGGCCACCCTATTTCTGTCAAATACTCTTTTTCTATTTTTGAGTGGCAGGCAATTCGCTCGGATCTGAAACCAAGTCCTCCATGTCTCCCCCGGTAATCCTAGTTTAAAATAATATTCAAATCCAAATATCTCTTTTACTTGGGAATAAAACTTCAATGTTTCAGATGTTTTAACTGGCTGGGTCCACATTCGGACTTCCTGGTCTTTTATTTTGTCTATAATCAAAAACAGCTCACTCTGATCTGAGGGTCCTAGCCCCTCATTCCAAATATAGGATAATCCTAATTGATCTAAAACATTTTTTATTTGATACGGCCACGATCTTTTACGTTTCGACCGTAGCATCTCCACATAAGCTGCTTTTGCTAACCTATCTTCTGGCAGACTTAGAACTTTTAGCCAGTGCCGGATCATCTGTGCTAATCTACTCATTCTCAGCGAAAATATTCCTAGGTCACCTTTTATTGCCTGATTGTGGGTCGTTATGTGAAGACCAATTAATCTTAAAGTGTTGCAGCTGAATTGATTCCAATTGTGCTGCCGGTTCATGCCCCCAGAGTTCAGCTCCGTAATGGATAGTAGGTAAAATTTTAGAATTAAAAACATATTGATGCATTTTTAGATCTTTTATACTTGAAAGCCTTGAATTATGTACAATGGCAGTTGAAACTGCTTTCCCTCTCTTAATCATCTCTTTTATATGATCTTTCCATCCTCCTTTTGCTGCAAGAGGTACTCCCAAATATTTGAAATTTTCGCTCTCTTTTACTTTTTCACCTTTATAATAAAATTCTACTTTTTTATCATCATTATTCACACGAATTCCTCTAAAAACCACAATCTCAGTCTTTTTGATATTCAACACTACTTTATTTCTATCTAAATATTCTTCTAATATACTCAATAAGATTTGGAGCTCTTCTGGTGACTTGCCTATCAACACCGCATCATCAGCAAAAAGCAACAGAGATAACGTCAGGTTCCCTAGTGACACCGTAGGGGCCCATACCTTTTTAAATGGTCAGCAATATCATTTATATACAACGTGAACAACCTAGGCGAAATACTACTATCCTGTTTTACTCCTTTTCTAATTTCAAACGGCGACGATAATCCCTTCCCTAAAACTTTAACTATACCAAATGTCTTTCTATACATATCAACTAATATCCTAACGAAAAGTCTTAGTAAGCCTACCTTTAACAGTTCTAAGCACAGGAAAATCCTATCAATACTGTCGAAGGCCTTTTCTAGATCTAAAAATGCAATGTACAATCCATTCTTCCTTTTTGCACATTTCTCTACAAGCGCCTGTAGGACTAAGACCATATCAATAGCATTATGTCCATCTCGAAACCCTGCCTGCTCTTTCTTCCAAATCCTATATTTTTTTAACCAATGAGCTAATCTAGCATCTAGTATTATTTCTAATATTTTGCTAAGACTAGATACTAAAGATATCGGTCGATAATTACTGTGATCCGCTGGGTCTCCTTTTTTAAATAGCGGCAAAATCAAGGATGTTTTCCACGGCGAGGGCCATTCTCCAGAAGCCAGAACTGAGTTGAAGATAGCCAAGAAGATGGGCATAAATAGAATTTGGAAATGTTTAAAGATCTTTGTTGGGACTCCATCGCTACCAGGTGCTGATACACCTTCCATGGCGCTTATGCATTCTTCAATTTCTTCTTTCGATGTGGGTTTTATCAGATCATAATCGTGTTCTTTCAGTGGGAGGCTGATCTCATTCTCTGCATTCGATAAATTCGTCGCTGAACCAGCAGTCAAATGAATAGTCTTCCTGAACCGCGTCGTTGTAGTATGTCGGCCGTGTTTTCGGGTCAGGTACTCTTGACTGGGCTATGGAGGCCCCTTTTTTTATTTTTCTCCAAAAAGACCGCATATCACTCTTTTCATAAAACTGGATCAGCTCCTACTTACCTTTTTGAATAGCCAGTCTCTTCTTCTGTTTTAAGAGGCGTTTATATTCCTGGCGAACATTTTTAAACTTTGTTACTAGTCTAAGCCTATTTTCCACTTTTTCCTCTTCCCTCAAAATCTCCAATTCTTTAATCAATTCTAATTTTTTTATTCTAAATTCCTCATCAACAAATTCTATATCCTTACAACCTCCTTTATTTCCTAGAACAGGGCCTGCTATTTCATGTAAAATTTCCGTGAACTCTTCTATCAATCTATCATGGTTATTTATCTTCTCTAAATCACTTAGCCTTATAGCTACATCATCCTCTGAAAACGCTTCACTTAATTCAACATTCTCCTGTGTTTACCATTCCCTAGGTATCTGACGTCTAACATTTTTATTATAAATACGACTTTCCCTTGAAATATCCCTCCTATGGGGAGCACTTCTTGATCTAATTTCTAAAAATACCGGTAGATGATCCGATCCTACTAGCTTCAGCACATCTACATTAAGGTAATTCGGATCCCAGCGAATATCCACCAAAACATAATCAATTAAACTTGCTTTAGCCCCAGATACGCAGGTAAACTCACCGGATTTTTATCCTTTCCAAATCTTCCATTTCCAATCATCAAACCCGATTCTGCGCATAGTGTCAGCAACCTTCTTCCCCATTGATTTATTCTTCTTTTTTTCATTCCTGCTAGTTCCTGTAGACGGCTGGGACTGCTGACGGAATACCTGGAATTAACACATCTTTTAATTCAACTTCGTCACTAGTATAAGCATTAAAATCACCCATTAATATCAATCTATCATTTTCAAAACGAGCTCTTTTTTATCTATTTCTTTTACCAACAAATTCCACGTATCTTCATTTTGGTACGAGCTATTTTGAGGCGGAATATAAATCGATCCTATTACAATACACAGTACATCCAAACATTCTAATCTAATCCAAATAACATTTTCTGATTTACTTTTCAGCTTTGTATAACTTTTGAAAGACTATCAACACTACAAGGCCTCCAAAATAACGATTGTTCAAAGCTAACTTTCGCGATACACTTTCCACATTGAAACCTCTTACTTTCACTAGGGCAATACCAGGTTTCTATTAATGCTACAAAGTCAAAATTTGACAACTCACTTTCCACAGAACTTAACTTATTTTTTATACCCTGTACATTCCAAGATACAAACTTCAGGGTTTGTGTATGGCCTTGCCGATCATATTGGGCTCCGTAATCACTTTGGGGGAAATCTAACTGGTAATAATCGTCGCTCCTAGGCCTATTAACATGGGCACCCATAAACTGAATTCCAGGGGGGGCAAACCTCGTCTAATTGGCACTTTTGATGCTATATAATAGAAATCTCAGAACAAAAATATAAAAATAAGGCAGCGTCATTCAGCCAGGGGGGGGGCGGGCGCACCCTCTTATGGGCGCCCATGCCTATTAATACCCCTGTACTGCCAAGGCTGATTTTTCTGTAGCTGCCTGAACGGGCGTGTGCTTTGTCTGTAAATTGGGGGCCAATTCCCTTCAGTAACCCTGCTTATCAATGGCTCGTCATTTCTCTGCCGTACATTTCTAGCGGTGCGACTGTAAGTATTATCGACGGGGCTAATCTCGCTGCTTTTACGACCTTTCCCTGTTCCTACTGTTTTCGGCAAGTTGCTGTTTCTTTCAACTATTGTGTTCATGTCACTTTCATTACCAGAACAGTCCGACTGATCTGAAAGGCAATTCTGGACTGAGCTCTGGTTATATTCATTCACATTAGCGGCATTAATACCCCTAATCTCTGAGTTACTTTGCGCTGGATTAGGGTGCCTAATTGGGTGGCTTACCGTCATTTCTTTTACTTTTTGACATTCACAGTCGTATGTGTACGTTTTACCTTCATAATAAGCCTATCACCTTTGAGCCGCGCATTTTGACCTTTTACAAAGGCTTGGGACAGCACTGCCTTTAAATTTTTTCTAGCCTCGCGGTTGATACGTAGTGTAGTCCGGAGCAACCCCTACGCCGCTCTGTTTCAATACAAAACTTTTCCTGAGAACCGCATTTCGTATTTTCAAGTTGTGCCACTTAGCTAATGCAGGGCCTGATATGAGGCGGAAAGCATCCTTTATGTCCCTCCAAGAAAGCTGTAGGTTCAGGAGGCACCAGATAAGAAACTCACAAAGCTCATCCTTCAAACTCGACTGGGACTGACCAGTCACAGGGAAATTGTAGAACACGAGGTTATAACGCTTTATTTCTGCCTCCAATGAGTCAATTTTCAGTATAGACTCCCTGAGTTTGTTCCTCATTTCCGATAGATCGCTAGAAATTTCTGATTTTGTTGTATCTAGCTGTTTACTAAAACTATTCTTTTTTACCTCTATACCGGATAAGCTGATTGAGAGCTGTGGGATCAAATCCAGTTTGAAATTTATTTCACGCATAAACTGAGAAATAGCGTCCGGATCTGATGCATCCGGAAGTTGAAGTGGCTGAATCTGGTTCCCCTCCATTTCTGCTTGCTTATTCAAGATAATTAAGATTGCCTACCTTATTCTCTGCCAGTAATATTCTCCGGCAGTAGAGTTTATTCGTTGCATCCCGCTTTAGCCCGGGACACAGCTTTGTAGCGCTCTCCTCCTCAGTTGTCAAAGAAATGAATCTTTATCGGAGACGCTGCTATGCTGGGAGGCGTGGCTAACTTCTCCCCGTCCTTGCGCACTGTATTGTGTATTAACTGTTTTAAACTAATAGATGTTATCGCTCTGAATGACCGATGAATACTGCATGTTGCAGTGTTGGACTAACAACTGAAACTTTGCAATGCTTCAAAAAGAAGAAAAAATGTCAATATCAAATAGGCCTATTTGATTGTAATGTTTTTGGAATGATTGTGCGGTGACAGGGTATAGGCCTTTCGGCTGAAATCTAAATAAAATTGAGTTTTTTCTATCGAATAATTAAAAATAAGGAAGCTTGCACTAAAAAAAAAACATATTTGCAGAAAAGCCGGATTCTTTTGAGCGGACATACAAATTGTTTATTCTGTGAGACATGGGTTTCTGGAATCTACTAAAACGAAACTGTTTGCTAGTAATTTTTAACAATATTGAACTTGAAAAAAAACTTGAGCTGAACTTGTTTGAAGTAAGTTTAAACGCCTTTAACAATCTTTTTGTCGTCTGTAGCCTAATGGTTTTCAGTTAGTTTATTAATGATGGTTCGTTTACACATGGCGGAAATTCATGCGGATTTAGCAATCCGTGCGGAAATTCCGTCCGTTTTTGTGGTAGAAAAATCTCAAGCTTTCCGCAACGTTTTGGTCAAATCAGGACGGAATCTTGGCAAGATTTTTAAATGAATAAAATCATGAGTATGAATTATCAAAAACTACACGATCTTATAACTTTGGTTCAAGGCTACACCCAGCTTCTATGATCCTGCGCACCCAGCCTATAAGAAAACTAACAAAAACGGTGTCATTTGGCTCTCTATTGTTCAACAGCTTTCAGAAGAGGGTAAGAACATAGGTCATGCTGTTGCAATAATTTGAAATCTTTGCCTTAAAACGCAGCGTTATTTTAGCCATAGTTCGAACAGATACGGACGGATTTCCGCAATGTGTAAACGAACCATGACTTTTGTTTACATTTTTAATTTCCTTTTTAGCTGAAAATAACTATCAGAGGCAACGCTATAGCGTTGCCGTAGTAAAGGCCATACGGCTCCAATGTTTTATTATTTTTCTTTTACCAGAGGCACTTTATATGGAAGGGGTCGTCGTAGAAACTTCAAAGATGGCTCATTCGATTGGAAATCGAGAGTTTTAGTGCCCTTTTTAAGGGTCAAAAGTGATTGGAAGGCAACTAACACCCATTCCACGCCCACCAGTTCTCTGAACACATCCAATCAAAATTTTGAGATAGCCACTTTATTCAGCGTAGTTGATTTCCAAATAGAAATTATATTTTTGAGGAGGACTCTCCCCCACAGTCCTCAGGGTAAGGGTTGTAAGTTATGCCCTGGAAGCATATAAGGTTTTTTATAGAAAAATTTGTCGCAGAAACTTCAAAAAGGACTCATTCGATTGGAAATTCAAAGGGCTAGTGCCCTTTTTAATAGTTGAAAGTCATTGGAGGGCAACTAACCCCCTCTCTCACCCACCTTCTCCCCAAACACATCTAATAAAAATTTTATGAGAATCATTCTGTTCAACAGTTAGAAATTCTGGAAATTAGGAATTTGAGGATAACAACCCCCCCCCCACCGCCCTCTGGGCAAGGGTTGCCAGTTATGCCCTGGGGACATATAAGGTTTTGTACTGAAAGCGTTGTCGTAGAACCTTCAGAAAGGGCTCATTCGATTGGAAATTTAAATGGCTAGTTCCCTTTTTAATAGTCGAAAGTGATTGGAAGGCAACTGACATCCCTTCCATGTCCACCATTTCCCCAAACACATCCAATCAAAATTTCCATATATCCATTTTGTTCAAAGTAGTTATATTTCCTGGAAAATATAAATTCTATGAGAACTCTCCACCCAAAGTCTTCAGGGGCAACGGGTATCAGTTATGCCCTAAAGGCATACCCGGGTCTTGTTGAAGGAATTCTTGTATAAACTTTAAAGACGTCTCATTTTATTAAAAATTGAAAGTTCTAGTTTACTTTTTAAGCGTCAAAAGGTATTGGAGGGTCACCAGCTCCCCCCCCCCAACCCTTTTTTTCAACATGCATCCAATAAAAATTTTGAGATAGCCATTGAGTTAAAAATTGTTCAAAAGTCAGATAACAAAAACTCAGGTGTCGTCACAACCCCCCAGGGCCCCGGGGCAGGCGTTGTAAGTTATGCCCTGGGGCAGATATGTTTCTTATGAAATGGATCCTAGTATAAACTTCAGATACGGCTCATTTTATTGGAAATCTAACGTTCTAGTTCACTTTTTAAGATTCAAAAGATATTTGTGAGCATCTAGCCCCCCCCCCCACGCCTTCTTTTTCCTCATCCCTATGATAGAAACTTATAAAAAAACATTTTGTTTAAAATAATTCCAAGAACGGATAAGAAAAACTACGGTGTCAATACAACCCCCCAGGACCCAGGGGAAGGCGTTTCCCTAAGGGCATGTATGGTTCTTATGAAAGGGATACTCGTATAAACTTCATAGAGGGCTCATTTGATTGGAAATTGGGAGTTTTAGTTCACTTTTTAAGTGTGAAGAGAGTTAAGGGCAACTAATCCCCACCCACGCTCTTTTTCCCCAAGCCCATCCGCTACAAATTTTGATAGCCAGTTTTTTGGAAATTGTTCAAAAATTAGAAAACAAAAACTCCCCTCAGGGCCCAAGGGATAGGCGTTGTAAGTGTTGTCCTGGGGGGTATATGGTTCTTATGAAAGGGACGCTCGTATAAACTTCAGAGAGGGCTCATTTGATTGGAAATTGAAAGTTCTAGTTTAATTTTTAAGAGTCAAAAGATATCCGAGGGCACCTAGCCCCCCCCCCCCACACAACCTTTTTTACCCAAGCCTATCCGATAAAATTTTTATAATAGCCATTTCATTAAAAATAGTTCAAAGGTCAAATAAAAAAATTCCTGTGTCGACGCAACCCACCAGAGCCCGGAGTTATGAGTAATGATCTAGGGGCATATATAGTTCTTATGGAAGGGATGATCGTATAAACTTCGGAGAGGGCTCATTTGATTGGAAATTGAAAGTTCTTGTTCACTTTTTAAGAGTCAAAAGAGATCGAAGGGCAACTAGCCCCCCCCCCCCACACAGCCTTTTCCCCCAAGCTCATCCGGTAAAGTTACTATAGTAGCCATTTCATTCAAAATGGTTCAAAGGTCAGATAACAAAGATTCCTGTGTCGACGCAACCCGCCAGGGCCCGGAGACAGTTGTTATGAGTAATGCTCTAGTGGCTAGGGGCATATAGGTCGTTTTAAGTTTGAATTTTAAAAGGTATTTGTATCTGCTGAGCGTAAGTTTAAAATGGCCTTACTTTTCTTTGAAAATCTTATTTTTCGGAGTTTTTTTTTAAATTAATTTTTGTTCGTTTTGATTGCAAAAAGTTTCAAGCTTTTAAAAATTCCTTATTTCAAAATCAAACTTTTTTTTAAAAATCAGATGTTCATCAAAGTATCAAAAGTAGTGTTAAAGTAACAATATCAAAGTAAAAAACGGGTATGTGTCAACCTCGGAGTTTTTATTATCTGATGTTTGAACTATTTTTAACAAAATCGCTATCTCAAAATTAGTATCGGATGGGTTTGGGGAAAAAGGGGGTGGGGGGACTGATTAACCTTCGGTCTCTTTTGACTCTTTAAAAGTGAATTAGAAATTACTATTTTCAATCAAATGAACCCTCTCTGAAGTTTATACGATAATACTTTCTATAAGAACCATATATATACCCAGAGTATAACTTACAACGCCTGTCCCTAGACGCTGGGGGGTTGTGTCGACCCCGGAGTTTTAATATCTGATGGTTGAACTATTTTTAACAAAATAGTCCACCTCAAATTTTTATCGGATGGGTTTATCCATCCGATAAACGCAAAGGCCTGGAAGGCGGGAGAGGCTAGTTGCCCTCCGATCTTTTTCCCTCTGAGAAAATCAACTACAACTTTTAATTTCCATTCAAATGAACCCTCTCTGAAGTTTATACGAGCATCCCTTTCATAAGAACCACATACGACCCCAGGACATAGCTTACAATGCCTGCCCCCCGGCCCCTGGGGGGATGTGTCGACACTGGAGTTTTTGTTTATGACCTTTGAACTATTTAAAAAAAGGCTCTCTCAAAGTTCTTATCGGATGGGTTTGAGGCAAGTCGGGCGTTGAGAGGGGGGATGGTTGCCCTCCAATCTCTTTTGACTCTTAAAAAGTGAACGAGAACTTTCAATTTCCAATCATATGAGCTCTCTTCGAAGTTTATACGAGCATACCTTTCATAAGAACCATATATATCCCCAGAGCAATACTTACAACGCCTGCCCCAGCCCTGGGGGGTTGTGTCGACACAGAAGTTTTTCTTATCTGACCTTTGAACTATTTTTAACGAAATGACCATAAGTAAAGGACTTTTGTTATATGATCTTTGAATTATTTTTAACAAAATGGCTACCTCACATTTTTATCAAATGTATTTGGGGGAAAAGGGCTTGGGGCACCAGTTGCCCTCCGATCACTTTTGACTCTTAAAAAGGGCACTAGAACTCTCGATTTCCAATGAATGAGCCCCCTTTGAAGTTTATACGACGACCCCTTTTATATTAAGTGCCTCTCGGAAAAATATAAATGGAGTGTGGGGGGAGGCTAGCTGCCCTCCAATCACTTTTGACTCTAAAAAAGTTAATTATAACTTTCAATCTCCAATCAAGTGAGCCCTCTATGAAGTTTATACGAGCATCCCTTCCATAACAACCATATATGCACCCAGGGCATAATTTATAACGTCTACCCCCGGGCCCTTGGGGACTGTGTCGACACCAGAGTTTTTTGTTGTCTGAACTTTGAACTATTTTTAACAAAATATCTATCTCAAATTTTTATCTGATGCATTTAGGGCGTAGAGGAGGGGGGGGGGGCTAGTTGCCTTCTGATCTCTATTGACTCTTAAAAAGTGAACAAGAACTTTCAATGGCGCAATAGGTATTAGACTTTTACAGTAAGAGATGGAGGTCATACCCAAACTCTTGTTTGTGGTAATTTTTGTTCGTTTCAAGCTTGATTTGCACATTCAATTTAAGTTTCACTCATTTTAATATTGATTTATTACTTTACATTAATATCTATTGTATGTTTGTTTGCATTGATTGTTTATTTAATTTCTGTTCGTTTTAAGCTCAGTATATAAATTATAGGCAGTATGATCTTTCCCTATCTCACCCATTATAAAAACCCGGACCGAGGTGCGAGTACTCCGGAGAACGTAGAAACATAAGCGACATTAGATCTTTTCACGGGTAGACAAGTCAGATTCCTCTTGAACACGAAACTTGGCTTCAACATTGTAACACTAAATTTTAAAGAAACTAATTTTAAATTAATTTATTCCAATACATATATGAAAATCGGTAATCTTCACTTACCTTGGTAGTATTATTAGTAAAGATGGTGGGAGACGTGAAGATGTTAAAAATATAATAGCCAAGGCTCAGGGTGTTTTTTCACAGTTAAAAAAAGTCTGGAAGAATAAGAAGATAAGTCTGCAAGCCAAGATTAGAATATTAGAAGCTACAGTGATGACAGTGATTAAATATGGCTCTGAAGCATGGACGCTCCGAAGAGCAGATGAAAATTTGCTAGATGTTTTCCAAAGAAATTGCTTAAGGATTGTTCTGGGTACCCGGCTGACTGACCGTATTTCTAACAATAGGCTATACAAAAAATGTGGTTCAATACCGCTCTCTTGGGCTATAATGAAAGAAAGGTAGAGGTGGTTAGGGCACATTTTACAGATGAAGGATCACAGAGTTCCGAAGATTGTTCTTTTCGGCCAACCATCTAAGGCTAAACAGAAAGCCGGTCGTCCATGTCTGGGGTGGGAGGACGTCATAAAGAAAGATTTAAAGTAAATGAGAACTTCTTGGGCGGGTGTAAAAAGGGAGGCTTTGAATAGATTGGGGTTGAGGAGGATCGTGCGTAGCTGTGTTGGCCTCAGGCAGCTTGGTGCTGCGGTGAGTTGTTAGTAGTAGTAGTAGTATTCATTTATATTATTACTTGCATGTTTTTGCTATGATTGTTTATTTAATTTCTGTTCGTTTTAGGTTTCATTTATTATTTAATAGTAATTTCTGGTCATTTTGAGTTTGAGTTTTAAAAGGTATTTGTATCTGCTGAGCTTAAGTTTAAAATGGCCTTTACTTTTCTTTGAAAAACTTATTTTTCGGAAAGTTTTTTTTAATCAATTCCGCAAAATACCCTGATTTTAATTCAGAAATTCTGTTTTGTTTTTGTCTTTTTTTATGACTACCAATTTCTTTAAAATTCATATTTTTCTTAATTGTTAGTAACTTTTGGAGTTCCTATTTCACCAGTTTTGTTTCTTTATAATTTACTTTTAATTAAAATGTGTGCTTACTTGATGTTAAGCATGAAAGGCGGTTTTCCCCATTTAATTTATTTAATATTAAGTCTTTCGATTATATCGTAGTGGTGCTCAACATATAAAGCACATAAACTAAAATATTCACTCAAAAAGATTAAATTTTCACTTTTCTATTAAAGAGTCTTAAACAAAAATTACTATCAAGAACTAGATGGATCTTCAACGCCTGTTTTGTGGTTATTCGACTCGCTTTTACCAGCACTATTTGTTTCTTCTTCACTAATTAATGCTTCATCTAATGATTGCTCCTTCTCCCCTTCATTATTGATTTCCCTTGCGTAAAGGCTTGGGTATTGGCTCATGCAATCTTGCATCTTGCTAAAAGCTTCATAGCAATCTGTTCCCTTTGGTTCACCTTTGCTAAAAGAAAATATAAACATAAACACATATATGTCTGCGAAGCCTATTCGAAGACAAAACCGCAGCGTGTACTCTTTTGTGATAAACAAAGAAAAATTGTGTTGCACGCACACAACCAAAATTTGCAGTTGTCTTGTCCCTCCCCTCTCAAAAAAATATTCTTGGAATGTTCCGACTCAATTCCTCTAGTCATGAGACAAATCAGGACAGATTTGATTTGGAAATGACCACTTGCGAAGAAAACCCCTTTTAATCGAATTATTTATTCATCTGGAAGCATAAAATTGTCTAATATTGATTTTCCTGTTTAAGGGATTTCATTTTTACGGACCGAAAAAAAAGCCCAGGAGGGAGCTATATTGTTTTGGAAATAACCATTTTCGAAGAAAACCCCCTTTTAATCGAATTATGTATTCATCTGCAAGCGTAAAATTGTCTAATATCGATTTTTCTGTTTAAGGGATGCCTTTTACTCAAAGCTAAGTATATTCTTTGCATTTTATTTTTACAGACATAAAAAAAGACCGGGAGGGAGCTATAAATTGCGACCCTGAGATTGAGAGTCGGCTTGTTAGTTTGTATTTTTACACCTTTGGTTTTTTTTATACATAAAAATAGAGTCGCAGAGACTTACCAATTATAGGTAGATATAGCCTACATAAGTTGTAAACAAACAATATACAAATCAAAGTATAACGGAATTAGAATAACCGAAATAAGAACAAAAAACTAATGAAAATGGCAAGATATAAAATAAAATTAGTATGAAACCTTAAGAAACCATGATCGAATAATGGAGGAAAAAGAATGTGGAATTGGCAAGTATTAGAAATCAGATTATTTCCATCTATACAGGTGTATAGCCAGTACAGGCAAAAAAAAAATAATCTATTCAGAGAAGTATTGCTTCATAAGATAAAGCACGTCCATATGATTATGAACATATCACGTGTAAGATCTACCACGACCAGGGTTGCCACCAAGAAAACAATAAATCACAAGATTCTTGAAAAAAAAAATCTCTAAATTAGCAAAAAAACGACTAAATTTATAATTAAAATCTTCAACAGACAACGTACTTTTACATGTAAAAATAACCGGTTTTAGTAGCTTTTTAGGTTTTTAAAACGGTTTTATTAATATGATTAACTTGTTTCTTTATTATGTTCAACACAGGGCTACAAAGGGTAGGTAGTTGGTGCAGTCATACCCCTAAATTTTGAAAAATATCTTTACTTTGGTGTTTCATTTTTTTTTCTAGGCGAAATTCTCCCTACATTTTCCTGAATTGGCACCCTTTGCTTATCTCCCTAATCTGCGAATGTTGGCTTGGCTAGTGGTGTTTTAACCAAAATATTTACTTTATAGAAATTTTTGGTTGTCCACTTTAAAACCCCTTTTTGTCCTATGCATTTAGAAACCATTTTCTTTTTGCTAGTTGAACTCGTATAATTACGGGAACAACAGCGAAGATTTTGAAAAATATCAACGAAATTGATAAGAAGATAAACTATATATCTTTACCTTTGTGTCTCAGCTTTATCACAAAATTTAACAAAACGAAAAAAAAAAGAAATAATAATAAAAAAAAAAATAATAATAAAATTGCTTTCAAAACCGAAATAACTAAGATTTTTGGTAAATTCAGGCATAGATGTAATTCCAAATAAAAAACCGCACGAAGTGATGTAAACTGAACACTTTGTTCTTGTGGAAAATCGTAGAAAATTTAAAATTTACTATGTCGGGAAAATCGGGAAAATGAAATTGCAAAGTACAATTAAAAAAAAAAAAAAAAAAAAAAAAAAAAAAAAAAAAAAAATTTGTGTTGGGCTGCTATACAGTCTTTCTGAAATTACTGAAATTAAATAAAACAGATTATGTACAAATTACGAATATCAATTAATAGTTTCACTTTTATAATACTTATATTTTTTTTTTAATTATACAGATTCAGCAACATGTAAGTTTGCCTTTAAAATGTAAGATAAAATAAATTTGAAAAAGTCAATAAGATTGCTTAGCAATGCAGAGGATTCATTAAGTTTATTAAACACAATAGTTTCTTGATCTGTAGTTTGTTTTGATTAATTTAACCTAGGGCATACGTAAAATTTTTAAATAAATATACTCTTTCATTTTGTTGGAGTCCCACAGCAGAAGATTAATACATATATAAATATATTTACAATAGTATATAACAGACATCCTGGCATGTGCATTAGGTATTGTTTCGTGATTGGACTTTGTTTAAATGTGAATTTCCTTTTGTCCTCCTTTTTTTTAGTATAGCGTGCGTGTTTTCTTTTTTTCATGTTTTGTTCAGGCTAGTTTTTTTTTCGATGTTCATAAGGGCTCCGAGGCGTGAAGCCAAAATATTTGGAGTTTATTATATTTTTGAGTTAAAACTTTTTTTTATTTTTAACTTTCTTAACAAACTGTATCTGTTATTGGTAGATTTCAATTGATATTGAAATGATAATAATATATTGATTGATTGAGGAAAGGATGATATCTAAACTAAAAAGTCGGCAGACGTAGCTGATTTCGGGAACCAATTTCCGCATCAGTGGACAAACGATAGCGGTAAGGAAAATTTGTTGAAAGAAAAATTTATTGCGCAAGATTTTCAAAACAAAAAATCATGGACACAAATAGTCAACTTGAATTTATTAATGGCTGTATGATTGATCTCAGCTTAGTTCTCAGCTCAGTAACGGGGTATTTCACAACAGACATCTCTGCATGACTATTTATTTGTATTCCTATTTTTTTTTGTGATGATCATGATGAAAATCGGCACTGATTTTGTAAATCGGCGACGAAAACTAGAAAATTATTGAAGCTCAAATCGACGCCGATTTCTTTTAAAATCGACGCTCATTCAGAAATCAGTTCCCGAAATCAGCTACGTGTGTCCAGCCCTTAAGCAAAGGAAAAGACTATACAATGGGTCTAGCCCAAAGTTACAACATGTTAACAATTAAATGTCAAAGCTGTAACTGAACTTTCATAAGGATATTGCTGATAAAACAAAATGAAAGATACAAACAATCAATTTCAATTAATCTCGAAGCAAATCTGTTATAAAATATCACTTTATGCAAATCGATATCATATAAATTTTGTCAACCCAGTCTCTCTTGAATTTGATCAACTACGGTTTATGAGACAGAACAAAGAGAATAGTTTTGCGTTTTCATTGGCTTTCAGTAAAGTTTTCACTAGAGCGTCCCTTTTGCTTCTGATAATTAGCTTCCTGAATGATTTATTCGCTTGAATTTATGCTTCAAGTACTATATCGTAAGAAATCACTAGATTTTGGAGAAAATCACTAGTTTTAGAAGTAAAATCACTTGAAATTACTAGCAAAAAAATAAATAAATTAGGCAACAACAAAATCACTAGAAATAGCGATAAATCACTAGGGGTGGCAACCCTGACCATGACTAAATCCTAGAGACAGGGTCAACAGCACCTGTCAGGCGGATTTGTTTTGGAGGAGGCGAGAAGAGGAGGAAACATGTTTTTAGGTTGCAGAAAAGTAAAGAGCAACATCAGAACTTAAAATGAACAGAAAGTATTACGTATATGATTGGGTTCGCCTCCTAGTCAATACCTCACTCTTTAAGAGCGAGGTATAAAATGAGCTCAGAAAAAGAGCTCTTGTTGTGTATTTCCTAGTTGGTTTGCATTTAACCACCTTCCTTGCATTTTAGATAACCTTTGGTATGATGTTAAAAATGATGAGAAACAAAAGAAGCAGTTTTTTCTCAATTGAAAGTAAAGAGCGACCTTAAATCTTTAAACGAACTGAAATTATTACGTGTATGGGGGGCTCCCCTCTAAGCCCCACAATTTTTACGATAAAACTGGACTTTCGGTCCCCCAATGCTTTGGAGACGACTGCTCAAGCTCAAGTTCAATTGGTATGGAGGATAGAAAGAATTTTTCACAATATATCGAGAGTTGCAGAACTAATTGATGAATGTTTCTTATAACAATACAAAAAAGTATAGTTGGTACTATAAAAAAGTTTTTTTTATAGTACTTTCCTTAGAACTATTTATTCTAATTAATGGCTTTTGTGATTAAGGGGTCATTTTTAAAGAATTGAAACAAAATTTGAACTTTAGCATAAAGAGCGAGGTATTGAGTAGGGGGAAAACCCCCTAATATACGTGATAAACATATACGAATATAGAAGTTCTTTATGTAAGTTAATTCGCCAGTTAAGTATATTTACTACTAATAAAAACGTTCGCAAATAAAATTAAACAACTTTTGAGAAAACCATTTAACCAAAGAAAGTAATATGCAAATTTCGTTCTAATTATTCATTTACGGTGAGCCAAAACAAAACTTGCATTAATTCAAAAACGTTCAGAAATTAAATAAAAGAAACAAGTTTTTTTTAACTGAAAGTAAGAAGCGACATTAAAACTTAAAACAAACAAAAATTATTCTGTATATGAAAGGGGCTGTCCCCTCCTCAATGCCTCGTTCTTTACGCTGAAGTTTGACTCTTTCTCACAATTCTATTTTTTAAAACAATAAAAAACTTTAGCGTAAAGAGCAGGCATTGAGGAGGGGACAGCCCCTTTCATATACGAATAATTTCTGTTCGTTTTAAGTTTTAACGTCACTCCATACTTTCAGTTAAAAAAACTTGTTTTTTTATTTTTATTTAAACAATAAAGAAACTATGTATTTTTTTAATAATAAAAAAAAGAAGTCAAGAAGCCAGTTGTTTGCTGAGATCAGAGACCCCATTTAAAAATCTTTTTGGATGGAGAAGGAGGCGACAGCTATTTTTTTTTAAAAGTATTGTGAAAAGCGCATGTTGCAAAAATATTTTCATTAAAGCATTGCAAACATCCCTTGCAAAGATCCAGTCACCCAACTGGATTTTCCTATCTATTCTTGTAGCAATAACTACCTACAAATAACAGTTCAAATAGGGATAAATCCTTTTATTAGACAGTTGAAAATAATTACAAAAGACTGAATATTTCGATCACACATACAGTGACCATCATCAGCAGATATACTCTGCTGATGATGGTCACTGTATATATGATCAAAATATTCAAAAATTTTTGTCATTATTTTTCACTGTCTAATAAAAGGATTTATCCCTATTTGAATTGCTATTTCTATGTCATCGAGAGGCAATGTGGTCTTCAAAAATACCTAAATACCTACCTAAAATGGAAGCAAGAAAAAGCTTCTCTAAATTCAACCCCACATGGTCCAGTTGCCATCCCCCCTAAGCAAGGACAATTCCAGTTAATATCTCCATTTTCTAGGATTAAACCTTGTCCTTCCTCTTGATCTTCACTAAGGGTCACCTGGCTTGTCTGCTTAGCCTCTTCTTCGTCAATAAATACAACTTTATCCTTACCTATAGACAAATACTTTATAAAAACTTTTGCAAAAACACACATTAAATAATATAATCAGAACAAACAACGCCTTAATGGTATAAAAGCAAAAACAAACAAAATATTATTCAACTAAAAGTTTTCAATCAAAGGTCACAAAAAAAAAAAAAAAAATACAAGTTGGATAGTATCAGCACAAAACCATGCTCAATAAGCTATACAACAAATGGATTAATTGATAAATAATGATAAACTACAAGACATAATGAACTAACTCAAAAGGAGAACAAAGCTTATAAGGCTTAGCTCCTGACTGAGTTCAAATCAAGAATAAATCAATATGATGCTATCCCTAGAAAAAGAGAGAAAGAGAGAAAAAAAATCAAGAAAATAGCATAAATAAGATCCCAGATTTGAAAAAGGGGAAAACACTGCACCCTCAGACAACTAAATAAGCACCAAAATTGAGCAATTGTTCAGTTTTGTCATGAAAGCTTTTTTCTGCATCATCTATTGTGATTTCTTCATTTATATCTCTGATTTCTGATAGCTGGGAATTTATAAAAAATAAATCAACAAAAGAATGTACTAATTGGGATTAACATTAATGATTTATTGCTGCAATAATTAAACTGTTCAATGGCTGGAGAGCAAAGTGCCGTTTTGATAGTTCATATTCTGAAGCATCTGGATGATTATGAGGCCACTAAAAATAGTTTCTATCAGTCTTGCAGCTCTATCTTACAACACTTGAAAGCTTTGTATGCAACCAAAAAGTATTTACATAAATCATCAGGCAATAGGTCAAATCAGATTGATTAGTACATGAATAGTACATGCAACCAATGTTCTGTGCAAGTTTTGCTTGTGATTCATCAACAGTAACGACAGGGGTGCCATTCAAGGAGGGTATGTGAGCCACTATGGACTGTAGATATAACCAAACTCCATTTTTCTCCTGGGTAAGGGATGCTACTCAATATGGAGAGTAGTTTCCAATTGGAGAATACTATCTTTATACAATTACTGTGTGTTCAAAGATTTGCAATTAGCAGTTATTAGCAAAATTGGGTTAGTCAAGTGTTGATTCTACACACATTAAATAAGATACAAGTTTTTTTTTTCAAATGAAAGTAAAGAACAACATTAAAACTTAAAACAAACAGATATTATCTCATATATGAGGGGGGCTGTCATCTCATTAATCCTGCTTATTCTGCTAAATTTCTATATCACTATGCTGGAAGTATTTTTAAATGCAACTGATGTGCAAACAATTGACTTATTTCAACAGAAATTTGTATTGTTAAAAGAAATATTCATCAATTAGTTCTACAACTCTTGATATATTGTGAAACATTCTTTCTATTCTCCATACCAATTGAACTTCAGCAGTCATCTCTAGAGCATCAGGGGACCAGAAGTCCAGTTTCATTGTAAAAATTGTGGGGCTCAGAGGGGAGCCCCCCACACAGTAATAATTTCAGTTTGTTTTAAGATTTAAGGTTGCTCTTTACTTTCAATTGAGAAAAAAAAACTGTTTGTTTTGTTTCTCATCATTTTTAATATCATACCAAGGGTTATCCAAAATGCAAGGAAGGTTACCTCCCCTTCAAACTAAAAACTTTAAAGGAAAGTTTAGCTTTTGCAGAATAATAATTTCAGAAAGAGAGCTCTTTTTGTGTATTTCCTGGTTAAATGGTTTGCATTTAACCACCTTCCTTGCATTTTAGATAACCTTTGGTATAATCTTAAAAATGATGAGAAACAAAACAAACAGTTTTTTTTTCTTAATTGAAAGTAAAGAGCAACCTTAAATCTTTAAACAAACTGAAATTATTACGTGTATGGGGGGCTCCCCCCTGAGCCTCACAGTTTTTACAATGAAAATGGACTTCTGGTCCCCTGATGCTTAAAAGACGATTGCTCAAGCTCAAGTTTAATTGGTATGGAGGATAGAAAGAATTTTTCACAATATATCAATAGTTGCAGAACTAATTGATGAATATTTCTTTTAACAATACAAATTCCTGTTTTTTATGGTTTAAGGTTTTAAGATTGTGTTTATTTTTATGGTTTCAATTGAATTTTTGACAATTCATTCCTTGTCCTCTCTAATGGTCTTATACTATACTAGGCTATATAAAAACTAACTAAAAAAAACCATTGATACAAAATTAAGGCCTTTGAGTAGAAAACAATTCTTACTTCATAATATGAAGAAAAATTGTAGTTGACACAGTATGAAGCCACTTGCACAATTCTCTACCCCCCCTCCTATAATGTGACATTATATAGCTGAAATTATATATTTCCAATGCATTTTGCCACCCATCATGCTTGCTTCAACCCATGAATTGAATCAATGCTGACAAAAATCAAGAACCAGCAAAACACATTGGTAACATATAATTTGAGCTTTATACTTGCCCATTAGAGGGGGGGAGAGGTAAAGTATAGTGGGAGTGGCTTCAAAATGTGTTAAATACAATCTTTCTGCATATTATGAAGTAAGAATTTTGTTCTTAACATGTTTGCTTCTAACATGACTCAATGTCTATTTTATTCTTTTTCAAATATGATAATTGTTTTAATCAGAAATTCAAATTTAAGTATTTTATGAACCCTTAAAGATGACACCTTTTTCTTTTATTATTGGCTAAAGAAAAGGGTTAAAAATTGGTTAAAAAATTTCTATTTGATTATAACTCCATTTTTTTGAAGTTATATAATCCACAGGCATTGATTCATCATCATCCAATTGAATATAATTTTTTAAACCATTCAAAAATTGCTGTGTTAACTTTAAGCTGTTAGTGTCACTCTTGTTTAAACCTGTGTAGCATACCCATAAATTGAACTGACAGTGACAAAATCAAGAACCAGAAAACACATGAAAAAAAGGTATAGATGTATGAGCAGTCCACCACATAAGGAGACAGGTTAAGAAAACAATTCTTATTCCATAATATGTACAATAATCCTAGTTAATCCACATTACAGCAGGAGAACCTTTATCTTTACTTCTTTCCTTGTTTTTCAAAGAAATTCATAAATTTCTTAGAAACTCTATATTAACAGAGTACCCTATATACTCCCACCCCCCTGATGTGCAAATGTATACCCAGAATGGTAAATTTCTAGTGGGTCATATAATTTAGCTCAGATAAAAGTGAAAACATCATTTGATCCCTTCTTTTTATTCTCTTCCAGAATTCAGTAATTGCTTCTGGGGCTAATTGCATCTTGAGCCCTTAAAAGGGCCCCTAAGGTATTTTATATGAATTGTGAAAGAGCATAAATGATGATTAACTATCATCACTGAAGCTGGCGGACACAGGATTCGTCCTATCGCTAGCAAGTGCGATTTAAGGTAATTTTAAGGTAATAAAAAACATCAAATGATGTTTTCCCTTTCATCCTAGCTAAATTATATGGTCCACTGCAAATTTACCATGAATCTTACCCCCCCCCTCCTGATGTACAAATATATACCCTTAATTGGAATTTAACCTGAACTGTTGACAGCAAAGTTTCAAATCAAAAAATTCAGCACTATTTTTGTTGATGGCATTGCAAAAACTTGAAATGGTAGGAAAATGGTTTACATTTGAGTTGCCTAATAAATGAGGTTTGAATTGTTATAAATAATCATTTTTGGAATATATCACTCTTGAACAACTTATTTATAAGCTAGTGATATGTTTTTAAACACTTTTCAATAGCTTCACTAGTGTTGATAACTTCTTTGTGTTGTTACAAAAATGGAATACCTTTGGGGTCCCTTTAAGGGCTCAAGCTGCAATTAGCCCCAGAAGCAATTCTTGAATTATGAAAAGGCATAAAAAAGGGAATCAAAGACATTTAGACTTTGAACCTAGCTAAGTTAGGGTAAAAGACCTCTTTTTGGGAGAGACCACTTTTCTTTGGCATTCTGGAAAAATAGCAAAGGGTTTATGGACCACCCCTTTTTTACTACAGTGCAATGCACTGTGAGGGCAGTAACAAGAACTCTGCCTTCTTGGTCAAATTTTCACCAATAATTTGTCAGCATAAATTAAAAATGCAGTTTCTGTTTTGACAAGCAATTGAAAAGAAAAAATGATATTTAATATTTGTGATTTATTGAATAAATATCAAGCAATAAAAGAAACACTTTTAGAATCAGAAAAAAGTCACTTTCTGTTGATATGTGAATAAGACTGAAACACCAAAAGGATATATACATCAAAATAGGATTATTGGTATTTCCAAAAAGAGGTCCTTGTAGGTAAGTCAATAAAGTAATAATTTCAAGTGTTTGATCTCAAGCAATTCGAATAATAACCATATTGATGTGTAGCTTAGATTTTTAGCTTTTCTCTGATATATAAAATTCTTCCTAATTCCTATTTGGTAACAAGATGTGAGGGTTTTAGTTTTATGTAATTTGTCTCAAATAGATGCTGGTTTTTCACCCTATTTGCACCACCTAGATATTTACGAATATATTAACTAGGATTATTCTGCATATTATGAAATAAGAATTGTTGTTTTTAACTCTTTTATTATAGCCAAATAGGAGAAACATGTCTTATCTTTAAAGATTTTAACAGACTTAAAACTGAATTTCCAAGTAGATCTAAAATGTTTATTATATTCAGAAAGAGCACAAAAAGAAGCATTGAGTGGTATGTTTGCCTAATTTATAGCTCAATAATGGAAATATTTCCAAATTTACCATCAAAACTGCATTCAAAACCATAATCCAAGGCTAGCAATGAATATAAAATTACCATTAGGGCTGTTTTTTTACTCACCAATGTGCTAAGATCTTACATCTTTTGTCAGAAAACAGTTAAAAGTGAAATCTTTGAACTAAGATCTTAAATCTTTGGTTGTTTTTATGCAAACATCTTTCATCATTCTGCTCTGACCAGTGGTCTGATAACATTGATGAGTAGATCATCAAAGTTCTCTCATCATTGTTTGATATGGCGGAACAGTGGCAGTCTTCACACTTTTTGCTAACATCAGTGATCTGTAAGATCTTAGAACAAAGATAAGTTAAAGAATGATAATCTTTGCAGAAAAATGCAAGATCTTAGTGCTAAAAAACAGGCCTAATATATAGGCTAAGTGTCTGTTTTTGGTCTAGCATGTCTCCTTCTGAACAACTGCTATTCTAGACCCTTACAGAAAAACAAATAAAAAATGGTTCTGAATTAGAATAAATAGACTCAAAACCTTCTCTCTTGTAGCAATGCAGGCTCTTCTGCTCTATAGGCTACCATTTAGTATTAGCCTAAGTCTAGGCCAGTCAGATCAGCAGCCCTTTTGATGCTGAATTATTGTAATAACGTTTTTATACTAACCAAAGTCCATACAGTATGACATTTTAATAGGGTTTTGAAACTAAATTCTGATTATTTGTCCTCTCTTGACAATTTGTTTATAACGTAGCTCATGACTGCTTATTTAGAAAACTTTGCTCTTAAAGCGGCGTTCACAACAGGGTTGCCACCCTGACCTGAAAGAATTTACTAAATCGGAGAGGAAACATTTACTAGATTGCATCTGTTTTTACTAAATGCTCAAAAAAAATTTATATATATATATATATATATATATATATATATATATATATATATATATATATATATATATATATATATATATATATATATATATATATATATATATATATATATATATATATATATATATATATATATATATATATATATATATATATATTTTTATGTATATATATATATATATAATGTTACATTTCTACTTACTTTTAATTTCTCTCAGCTGGCTCCTTTTTCCTCAATAAAAATTTTAAAACTGAGGAGATTCACCTAATCACGTTGGGTGGTTGGCTTTTGTTTTGATTCCAATAGATTCCCAATCATCACAAATCCAAGCGTCATTATAGCTTCATTTTTAGTTGGTAAGATTTGATACACAGAAAGCTGATTCTGTCGACCTTTAGACGCCGGAAGTGAAGTGTCTGTTTATGAAAATAGGTGACTGCTTGTCTGTCTCTTTTAGAGACAGAAAAGCAAAATTGCAAATTGTAAAACAGACAAGCAAAAATTGTAAGTTGTCATATATTTACGATAATTTTTTCCCTAAATTCATGGAAAATAAAAATAAGTTTTGTTTACTATAAATCATGACTTTTTACTAGTTTTTGCTAGAATTCGGGAAATTTACTAGATCCTCTAAATTTACTAGATTTTTTTTTACTAGATCTAGTAAAATCCTACTGACGGTGGCAACCCTGGTTCACAAGCGTGTCTAGCTAGAATCCCATGTCTAAACACGTGTCTAGCCAGAATCCAATGTCTACAAGTAAAATTCGACGCTTAGCTAGACACGCTAGACAAGGCGCTTGGCTAGACATTGAGTTCTAGCCTCTAGAACTCAACGTCTAGGATTTTCAATTACAGCCAATCAGAATGTGTCAAGATCCACTGTTTTCATCATTTTTGTTTACATTTGTAAACTGAAATATAATTTTTGTTTTCTCATTAATTGTTTTTTTTTTTCATTATAGGCAAATATACAACACCAGACATAATAATGAACCACACTAAGGCAATGGTTTTGCTTATCTCATTCATTAGCTTGTGACAGTAAAATTGTGACAGTATAAATATTTGAAAGTTTTGTCCGCATAAGCTTTGTTGATTGGCTAGAAATGACAATTTGAAACTAAATTTGTAGTTTTAGCTAAGTACCGAATTTTACATGTGAAAGGTCGTTGCCTAGACATTGGATTCTGTCTAGGCACGTGTCTAGCCAGAATCCAATTTCTAGGCAACGACCGTTCACAAGTAAAATTTGGCGCTTAGCTAGACACGCTAGACAAGGCGCTTGGCTAGACATTGAGTTCTAGCCTCTAGAACTCAATGTCTAGGATTTTTGATTGCAGCCAATCAGAATGTGTCGAGATCCACTATTTTCAGCATTTTTGTTTACATTTGTACAGTGAAATATAATTTTTGTTTTCTCATTGATTGTTTTTTTCATTTTAGGCAAATATACAACACCAGACAAAATAATTAAGCACACTAAGGCAATTGTTTTGCTTATCTCATCCATTAGCTTGTGACGGTAAAAATAGGGATTATAATATTTGAAAGTTTTGCCCGCATAGGCTCTGTTGATTGGCTAGAAATGACAATTTGAAACTAAATTTGTAGTTTTAGCTAAGCACCGAATTTTACATGTGAACGGTCGTTGCCTAGACATTGGATTCTGGCTAGACACGTGTCTAGACATGGGATTCTAGCTAGACACGCTTGTGAAGGCCGCTTAAGCTCCATTTTCATTGGTTTCGTTCGGACAGTGGATTTATCCTTAAAGGGCTGGACACACCTAACCTTTTTGTCACAGATTTGTCAAATCGCCACCGAATTGCAAAGAAAATTACAGCGATTTTAGCTTGAAAATTTCTTTATTTTTGGTATCGATTTATAAAACAAGACCGAATTTCATCGTGATCATCATAAAAAGAAACAAAAAAGAAGAAAACAAAGCGAAGGATATCAAACTTGAAAGAAAGTCAACGACATTTGTCTTTAATGTAAAACCTAGTTATTGAAATCCTGATCATGGAGGTACAGCCACGTCCTTAATATACTATTGGATGTCCAATAAGCAATGGATACCCAATCCAGTATTGATAAATTACATTTGAATACTGGTGTCCATGACGTTTAGTTCTGAAAGTCTTGCACGATGGGCACTGTTTTCCTATTTTACAATGTTAACATAGGTCAGATATTTGGGTGCCTTTTGGCTATTTATGAGAAGCTAATGCGTGCTAGAAGTCTGATAAACTGAGAACAAACTAGCCCAAGCACCAAATTGATTGGTACCATAAAATTATTTGAGCTGGACGTCTCTATTGCAAACATTTTGTCTCCACTTTAAATTACATTCAGCCTCAAGGGGTTTAACCTATGGTGTCGCAGCTACTCTGGCTATATCGCTCTTAAATCTAGTTGACTTGTCGTAACTCCTGTTAGTAATCAGAGTCAGATTAAAGACCAAGTAAAGCCAGTTTATAAGAATTACGGTTATGGATTTAAGAATTTTTTTACAAAGTTTGTCTTGCTTTTTAAAGTGTTCTAAAAGGGCTCTATTTAAGTTTCTATAAAATCCATAGCTGAGATTCTAATAATTGCATTACTTTAAAAAAAGAAGCTAACTTTTGAATGTACGGACCTCATCAGACCTATGTTTGACTTGAAAGCAGTCAAATCAATAATATTCGAAAATCATGCTTTAGGTACCGTAGTTCAGGGTGTGTCCGGACCCTGAACTGCGGTAATTACAGACTATAATCATGTCAGCTATAGTTCTGAAAATGGAATTTTCAGATTACCAGTTTACTCCCAATAATAAAGCAATTTAGTAAATTTGCCTAACCGCAAGACATTATCCACACGGCTCTTGAGACAAGGGTGTAAAAATCATTAAAATCTTCGTTATTCATGCAACTGATTTATTATACAAAATATAAGCATATTTGACCTTAGCTGTATTATCAGCTTGAATCTTCGAGGGATTGTTCCTTAGACCAAGTTTACTTTTAAACTTTGTGGTGGGGGGGGGGAGTTACTAAGGGGTCTGATCAAACTTTATCTCCAATCAGTTTGAAACTATTTACAAAAAATAGATTAGCGATCAAAAAGGGCTAAAAAGTTGTTTGTTCTTAATTGGCTTCAATGTTGTGTTCCAAATGCTTAGATCAAGGATTTCCAAAAAGTTTAAAATCATATCTTCGAGCATTTGGCCTAATAATACCCTAATGGACCCAAAGAAATATTTTCCCTAAAACACTGGTGGTGAGGCCATTGCATACATGGAATTAAAGACAAACTTAAATTCCTTTCCAGATACTTGAATCGCATTACAGGAGCAACGATTTGATTTTTTGCTTCTTTTTCCCTAGTCTGGCTATTTCTGCTTGTTGAAAGAAAGTGATAAGGGTCTGTTTATTGAAATAAAGTTTCCATAGTACTTATGGGGAATGCAGACCTCAGGCTGGATTGATGAATATAAAAGTACACTTGGAAAGCTACGTAAAACTCTTTTGCCTCGGACCAAAAAGTAGTATTTCGCCAGTAATTGACCCAGGGCTTACAGTGTGTGAGTTGAAGTGGAACTGTATAGTCTATGTCAGGGAGGACTGTTTGAATTCATACAGCTAAGCTTACGGTCCATCGAGCCCTGTTTCTGCTTTAAGTCAGAAAACTCCGATCTAGCAGGTAAACAGGCAGGCACCAGTTTAAAATTGAAGTTGGTCAAAAACAAATAGTGCCTAAGATCTGGGGCGGCTACCTAATCCCATCACCAAAGGATTAGGAGCTTTTTCTTTGCTACTTTCAAATTTATGATATTGGAAAGTTGGCCTACAGATAAAAAATTAGCCCTTGAAATCAGACTTGTCAATTTTTTTTGATGAGCTTATCAATATATAAGACACCAGCATTTTCTTACGAAATTCGTTCATGCTATATACCATTTTCGGAATAAAAATCTATTACAATTTAAAGACTTGAGAATAACGTTCAGCTGGTAGACAGCGGTTATTTTTACTGAATAAGGCCTTGCCAATGTTCCTAGTTGGTGTAGATATTGTTGGTTCCTAATATGTATTTTGGGATAAGACAAATAACTTGTCTACATTTCTTTCGTTTAAATATACTTAAGGATAAGTACACTTATCTCCGTGCTGTTAGGCAGCGATTATAAATAAAAATGCATCATAATGATGTAGCTTTGCAAGTGTTATAGATGAGAGTAGCTGCAGCGACATGATTCGAAAAGCTAGGGATAGATAAATAATACTAATTAGACTCTTAAAATGATATTTTAAGTTTTAATCCATAAAAAAGAACAACGATTAATAAGGATGAGGCGCAACTGGCAACAAAGCCAAGATAAATGATATATATATATATATATATATATATATATATATATATATATATATATATATATATATATATATATATATATATATATATATATATATATATATATATATATATATATATATATATATATACACACACACATATATATATATATATATATATATATATATATATATATATATATATATATATATATATATATATATTGATACTATGGTATCAATTCTTATACCATAGTCATCTTCTGTGGTGAAGAGTTGGCAGCTTTTGCTAGTGGGGGTACCTATTATTGGCTTCCAATGCATTTGAAAATAAAAAAATTTAGTTCCATCTCCACTAAGAAACGTGTAAGCAAGAAATGGTTGTTTGAAGACGGTCATTTTCAAGCGTGAGATGTTAGGAACTTAGTTTATCTTTGCAAATTAGTTTACCTCTTTTTGCTGTTACAAGCAGATGTGGCCTCGGTGTCCGGAGTTTAAGGGGTACTGATATCTTAGATGTCTTATTTATTGGTAATCGGTGGCAAAAAAGCAAAGCACAAGCAAGGGTTAGATCCTTGTTCCAATTTGTCTACATTTATTCTGTTTCCGATACGTTTATTGGTACGTTATGTATTTACGTTTCAGGTTCAACTGGCTGTAAAGTCAACTTAATGTTTTTAAATTTATTTCTTGGACCCCTGGCCAAAGTGTTTGTAAAATAATTATACCTTATCTTAGTGGGAAGGGTAACACAACTTTCATTTTTCCTAAAGTGAGTGATAATTCCATGAAAAGCTTCTGACGTATTTACCAGTACTGAAGTACCAAGCGTAGTTTTTCTCCAACTTCTTAAAAGTTGTCCTTAAGCTAGAAAAAATCTTTATTTCGTTTGTATCATTATAACGCATTTTATTGCAAGAAAAAGTAATTTTGTGAAAACATTCGACTTGCCACCTTTAATCGCTAAAGTGACTTGCTGTGAGGCGAAATCTTCAAAATTCAGTTATATTTTAATAAGTGTCAAATCAAAGATGATTTTCAAACAAATTCTTTCACAGGAAAGTAAAGAGCAACCTTGAAACCCGAAAAGAGCAAAAATAATTCTGCCCCATTAAGCTCTTTAAACGATCAAGCATTATAATGTGTTTCTGAAAATGATCAGCCCATTGGAATTAGTTGGAATCTGTAAGTTCATACTAAATTTCCTATTTCCCCAAAAATGTAAAGACTTGCGCAACTGAGACACATGTGTCCACGCAGACGCACTAAAATACCTGACACTTGTGCTAAACACTCGACACATATTTCGCCCAAAGTAAGAACTTTGTTATGTAATTTAAGATATTATTTTTATGCTCCGAGGAAATGTTTTCGTGTTTTAAATACTTACGGATACAAGTTTCAAATAAGTCAGAAATTTTTTTGAAGGCGACACATTTTTTGACTCTGGTTACAAATAAACAATGTTTTAGACCCTTTTATGCTTCTTGCTGTCCCACTGGGGGAGTATTTTTCTATATTTCCCAAGTAGAAAGGAGTTTTGGTACAACACACTCTCCCACTGAGACTTTCATGTACTAACACTGATTTTTAATTTCTTTTATCTTCTTTTATCTCCTTTCAATGGGTGAAAGACTACCTTTTATTGGTTTTTAGGTCCTCATTTTCTAGCTTTATCTTTATTTACAAACTACACACCGAAGAGGTTGAATTCTTTTTTTAATTCTTAGTAGTTCTTACAAAGCTGCACTTTTTAGCTGTGATGCAAAAATACTTACATCTTAATGTACTTTGACATATATTTAACTGCAATTGTGTGTGCTAAATTTATTCCCTAAAAAATCCTTCAACCAATTTTTTATGTAATTTGGATTTTTTTCCATTTGTATATTTCTTGTGAGGCGATTTTTGTTCCATTGGAATTCATTCTACTAAGAAGAATGCACATACTTTTGGCTTTTTTTTTTTACTTTTATTTATATAATAAACAAAATATAAACTATTACAGATATAACTCACTACGCTAGGGAAAATTTTAAATTTTGCTAACGCGTAGAGATACAAGAGGACCTCCGCTCTTAAAAAGGATCCTTATATTCCTTCTATATTTTTACTCATTTTTGAATAATAGTTATACCAAAGACTTTTCAATTTTCAGAATTTCGACATTTTATGACACTGAACCTTTATTTTTTTTTTCAGTTCGCTGAAAAAATATACTTTCTCAGCAATGAGGCAAAAATACTTATGCGCTGAAGTCCTTTTTTTAGTTAAGACGAATTTGTATACTATATTCCTTCCCTGAAAAAATACCCTCACCCCTTTTTCCATGTAATCTGAAATTCTTATTTTATTTATTCTTCTTTTGAGGCGTCGAGGATTTTTGTTTGATTTTGATTCATGCTATTAAGAAGCCTCACATACTTAATATGAAACCCCACCATTCAAAATTGCTGATTATTTCTTTTTTCTTTTCATCTTTATTTTAATAATAATCATACCTTATCGTAGTAAGAAGGCTGACAGAGTCATCCATACTGCTCCTAAAATTTTCTGTATATTACCAAACAATAAAATTACTTTTTAATATCTATTTCGCCTATCATTTAAGTTTTAATGATAACTTCGCTCAGTTATCTAAGAACGTTAAGATAGTTCTAGACCCTGTTCTTTGTTTAATTAGTCCAATATTTACTTTTGTATCCTTGTTTTTATGTCTATTTAAAAAAAATTCTACCTTATCCTAGTAATAATGGTGAGGCAGCTTTAATCACTTTATAAAGTGTCTTATAATAACAAGTCCTAGCAGCCAAAACTTTAAAACCACTCTACACGGCTTGCCTTTGAAGAAAAATTAACAAATGTTACCTTTCCTTTTTCATTGTTTTTCCCTCCATTTCTTCCTTCGATTTTAAACGATTTTTTTAAGTGGTAGTAAGGTGGCTGTAAATGGTAGTAACTTTGGCTTATCCTGTATCTTTACTTAGACAGCGCTATTGCGCTGCCTATGATTTTTGTTTCAGCTTTGTGTACCCCGCTGATATCAATGCTATTTATTAATGTAGTTCGGCGAATCCACGAGCAAACCAATTTAATGAAAAATCATAAATAATTTTTCAATAAAACCCGTATTTTATTGTTTTAGTACTGAGAAGACAAAAATTTGACGCAGAGTCAAATCCATTCAAAATTAAAAGCAAATGAATAGCACGATGCCCGGGGCTTTTAGAAAAGAGCTTGGTTCAATTATGAGACTGAGCATCCTGTGCTGGGCGTGGGGGTTGGGGAAACTGGAGGGGGGTATGTACTGCAGAATTAGTAGTGAATCAGGCTGAAAAAGCCAAATGTATACGACATTCACCTTTGCCCATCTTAAGGCTTGTTTACACTATACTACTGTCGGCTGCAGCAGCTCACTGCTGAAAATTTTAGTAAAAGCAAGCACCAGCACTTATATTTATGACTGTTTTATGAGTGTCTATTGTTTGTTATGTATTGCCTAACGTTTTCGGCTTCACCATTTTCTGTATTTGTTAAATAATTACTTTTCTTTGCTACCAATTGAATAGCACCTACTTCAATACCAACCCTCTAGCCCTTCCCCCAATACAAATACTTTAAATACGTCCCTGAACGTCATTGCAATACTGATGTATGTAAAAATGACATCCCTCACATAAATATTTTTTCCAAAATTAAGGCTCTTAACGAGTTTTCTCAAACTTCTGACCTATCTAGATCGTTTTTTTAGGCCAGAATATCCCAGGCTGCCAATTTTCCCGAAAAAATATGGAGCCCTTTTGGAGAAAAAATACATACATAAATAAATATACAATTACTACTCGTTTATAAATATAGTATATATATATATATATATATATATATATATATATATATATATATATATATATATATATATATATATATATATATATATATATAGTCTCAAAACTATTTTTGCTTTTTCTTCCAAATCCAAGTGTGATTTTATTTGAATAGTAATGAAAACGATTCATACTAAAAAGTACGAAAGATATGTATACATCCCTTCTACAATTGAATCATCTTTTATTTATCTTAGGTTTTTCGAGCATATCTGTACTTCTGCATCAATCTAATCACGTTTCATTTATATTATATTTTCTTTCAAGTTAAATTTTATCTTTCTTACTAGACTGATTTTATTCAAATAATAATTTTCAGGCAACCCCCTCCCTCTCAGAAAGGGTGATTGTACATGCTCAGTATTCACTTTAAGATGTTTTACTAACTGAAAAATACGAAATAGAAATGTTTTAAACTCATAGTGGGAATATTAATTCCTCTTGAGTTACACGGCTTGCCTAAGAAATAAGATTCTTTTTGATTAAGTATTGCGAAATTTAAGCCCCACGAGTTAGTAGAGGAAACGCAATAATGGAAAAGTCTAACTACCAGATTTCTTGGACCTAATCTCACAGCTTTTTTTCAAAGTTCTATGATCCTTCGGCTTATTGTCACGTTATGGCAACACCAAGTTTTCAAATTTAAGCAAGATTAACAAATTTCACTCTTCCTATTTCAAGAATAATACTTTTTATTTACAATTTAACAATGATTATCTCGTTTCTCGGCGACAAAAACATTCCCTATCTATGAATGTAAACACATTTCTCATTTGTACACTTCTAATCCTTTGAACTTTCAGATTTTTATAACCAATTTAGGTCAAATCATGGGCTAATTCTATGCAGGGTTAGAGTATTACACCACTCTAAACATGCCTAATTTAACCTATTTTTAAGCTATTTTAAGGACACTCATCAAAAGGACAATTGAAATATCAAGTTTCCTCAGTTCCAATTAGTAAAACTCATGTTTCTGTTGTTAAATTTCTCCCTTTTCAATTTTGTCCAGGAAATTCACATAATTTAATTTTTTCATATAATTCTGTCATTTCAAATATTGTTTCAAAGCTTTCATCATTTCATTCTTTTTTCGCGCAATTTCGCCTTCTTTTCAATTTTGTCTCTAAGTTTTCATTATTGTCAAATCTCTATCGCAGATATTTCGCCATTTTCATTTTCTCGTTCACATTATTTCGTCTTTTCAAAATTTTGTCCCACAGTTTTCACACTTTCAATCTTTTGTTCACGCGATTTCGTCGTTTCCAAATTTTGCCCTACGGTTTTCAAAGAGTTTCAGTTTTGTCGAGCAAAAATACAAATTTTCAATTTCTGAGGAGGGCATTTCGATTTTTTGTTCATTTTTTGTGGAGGAAATTCCCATATGTTCATTTTATTATCAAGTTTCCGCATTTTCAAATTTGGTCGAAGAAATTCAAAAATTATCAAATTTATTCATGTAATTTTTTCATTTTGTGTTTCTTTAGTGGATTTTGGTGTGTTAATCTCTGGTTTTGACTAGACAGGTGTTATAATGCACCTGTGTAGACACAGGTGTCTCAGTTGAGAGAGGAAATTGGGGAAATAGGAAATTTGGCATTAAATGGTAAATTCTAATTTATGTAATATAAGCACACTATATTATATAGCATCGGTAAAAAGTTATTGGTTAATAGAGCATTTGACTGGAACCAAGGCTTTTATTTAGCTTTGATAGAAATTTAAAGACACCCTACTTCCCATGCTTCAGAAAATTCATGGATAATATATAATTTGATCCATATTTTTGCATATTAGGGGTGGGTGTGTAGGGGTGAAGTGAAGTGAAATGCTTTTAGGGATGATAGAAGTTAGTATTTAAAAACTTTTTAAGTAGTCTACAGGATTTTATGGTGTTTCCTGCTGAACTAGTACCAAACCACTAAACTATTAACATTTTTTTTAAATATAAAAGTATTGAAAATTCATGCCTAAATAACTATCAAAAATTACTATAGTGCATAGAATCATCATTTATATTTGTCAATCAGTAGGTGACCCACCAATTAATTTTAAATTAAAATGAAAGGAATGTATTAAAAAGTTGTTAGAGAATACGGTACTTATGTTATAAACCTGCTCTCTTGGAAACCAATCACGAAAAACCCGCCCATTCAAGAGACCGCTATAGAGTAATGCAATGCAAGGCGTAGTTTTCATTGCGTTAACGATATTCAAACTGTTCTTTTTTGGGGTTTAGGGGGGGGGGAAGGTACCGGTACCTAAGTTTGGTTAAGTTATGTATTTAACATATGCTGTGCTTTACCCCCCCCCCTCTTTTAGTGTGTTAAAGAGGGCGATACAAGCCCTCTTATTGGTGTTAATTTTGATTCGTTTTAAATTTGACTGGACATTTTAGTATCTGTTCCTTTTTGGTTTTAGGTATTCATCCATTGCATTCTTGTATTTTTAAGTTTCATGTGATTAATCGTTTTAATTTTGCTTATTTTAGGGTTTAAGTTCAGAAGTCTAACTTATTATGCTAATTTATTATTTGAATGTTATGATTTGACTTTACTTTGAAAATACTTTTTTAGGGAAAAGTTTTTTTTTAATTACTCTCTGCTCGTTTTTAAATTATATAATTTTACAATGGTTGACTGCCTTGTTTTATTCCTATATTAATTACCAAAAACTTGAAATGCCTTCACCCGGGATCACAACTCTACTTTGTAAGCGACCATACACAGAAAGTACAAATTTAACTAGAGTTTTGGTCTAATTAGACCAAATAGAGAAGTTTGACGGACTCCCTACTTGGCCTTCCAAAAGCCCTTCTGGAATATTTAATTTCTATGATGCAGAACTATTTCCATCCAATTGTTCAAAAGAAGGTAGCCATTGTCCAAGACCTGGAGTATTGCTGTTGTCAGTTAGTTTTACCCCAAAATTTAAATTTTTTCTTTGTTAACTTTCAGTATTTTCTTGCATTACCTAACTGGTATAACCGTATAGGTTTTTCTATCCCTCTAAAAAGTAAAACCGTTATTTGGTGAATTACTGTAATAAATGAAATTACAGCGATTGATTCTTTTTGAATAGCGAAAGTTTCATTTTGTGCGAATTAGTTCGAGCAATAACTTATTTTTTAACTACACTATATTTCCCTTGTTTTGTCTTTTTATTCAAAAGATTCCCTTTAATGGCATCCCTTGAAGGAAAATTTTGTGACAGTAGGTGGGGCTAAGGTTGTCATAGATAACAGAAATAGCAGCTTTGAGTAAGTTTTTGGGTGAATAAAATTATAATAATTTGTTCTTGTCCTGCACCGATGCAGACCTTTGCTTGAGGGAAAAGGTCTGGGAACAAAAAGAGCACCTATTAAAAAAAAGAAAAATTATGTAAAAAAAAATTAGGCTACGGGATAAATCATAAAAATATTTAAATTGCAGGACGAGAGCACGAAAGTCCACTCTCTATTTAAGTATTGGCCCCAAACTGTTGATAAACCTTTTGGGAGTAGATAAAAGCTTCTACAAATGTTGATCCTGTAACAATTGCTGAAGTTGTGCTTGTACATTCTAACTTCGATTGAGCTTGGGTTTGGAGGCACGCTCATTCCTTTTCTTTAATTATTAATAAATTTTAAGTTTTTTAAAACTTTCATTCTATTGTGTAATAGTTTGTTATAGAACCAAAATATTTAAAAGAAGGGTTAGAACAGCCAAGTCGAACTAACTTCTCAAAACACTCATTTACTGATTTTTGAGTCCGTTCTAGTTGCCAAAATTTCAAAATATTAAAAAAACTACAAGGAAAGATTTAAGTAAAAAAGTATACAGTATATGAATTCATAGCTAGGACTATTTGAGTGTGAGTCTCAAATTTGAAAAAATGTCAAAAACAGGTCAATTATTTGAAAAAAAAACATGCAAAATTTCAGGCATCACTGAAAAACCATGATATTTCGCGATGAGTGTTGTCGAAGGTATAGGTGGAAGGGGTTTAAATATCCCTTATCCTTATCTAAGTAATTGATTTGATGCTGGCTATCTTTTTGGAAGCATGGGGTATTTTAACGTTAGAATATCAAGTGATATTGTATGTCATATGTATCTAAAAGGAAGATTTAGTTCTACAAAAAAATCCGATGTTCTGACGTTCCGTCCAAGCAAATTAAGTTAATACTCAATGTGTTAATTAAGGTGAAGTATAGACCAGTGGACCAATTCATCAATATAGATTCGTTTTCATTTTTTTTTTGAAGAAAATTATTAATTTAAGTAAATTTCCCCTCCCCCCATTTCTTACGAGAAAAATAAACAGACTTTATTCACGTCTGAGGCCTAAATCAAGTTATGTCAATCACATTAATTTTTTTCTCGGGTCTGATTGCGGCTAGTGATTAGTTGTTTACTGTTTTGGTTTGCTTCTGTGATTGAACACTATAGAACAGCATAATATCTAAATAACCCAATGTATTAATAATAATTTATAATTTGGATGAAAAAAAGTGAAAATCTGAAATATATGGCTATAATAATATAATTGATCTCTAAATCAATGCCATTTTCGCAGTTCTTGGTTTAAAGATGGAGTCTAGTTGGGAAAACATAGAACAATCTAGGAATTAAGAAAACAGCACACAGGTGGAAAAAAAATATTGATCGGCCAGGTGGCATCTCTAAAGATCACATTGCTTCGTGTGTAAGGGTTAAGGTAGATATATGTGATGATGATAGAGCATCAGAGAGAGTGGCTAAGCCCAAGGATAGTCTCATGTTCTGCCTCTTTCTTTTAACCGTCATTTGATTATCTAGATGATGGATTTGCATTCCATGTTTCAGATATAGTAGGAGTCCTAAAATAGAAAGATTAGAATTACGATTGGATATCTTCCTCCAGTAGTCTCTCTTCAAAATTTTACCTATTTCTACAAAAACTTTTACGATGAAGTACCGTATTCGAAAAACCTAAGCTTATTAGTGGACTAATATTGCAATTGTTTCTTCTACTAGTCCGAAACAATATTTTCCAACAATTTAAAACTATACATCAAATTTGTACATTTCAATTCATTTACTTCCGGATAGTTTACAATACAAATTACAATGACACTGTGTCTTCGTTACCATAATCACGAGTAGAACTATTGTTTTTATTAATAAAAATGAATTCAACTTAAAATAGTATTTGAGGATTTATTTTCGTTTTTAATTAGGATAAATTTCTGTAAATTCAGGAATAGACTGCATCTATATTCAAATCCCAAGGGATGGCGAATACTCGGGACTTCCCTTTCTTAGATATTTAGTAAGAGTTGTATTGAACAGATGTTTTGTCTACCAAATGTCTTCGACCTTGGTTTTTGCATCGTTTTTCCTTCGTAAAAGACGGCTTAAGGGCTGCTACGCCTCCTTACACTCTTTGCCCGTATCTTGATGTTGTCCCTCTTCGTTTTCTAGGATCGTCAATTTAGTATCTGAGCCATCACGAACGTTGCCTAGGTTTAAATAGGTGGTTTTTGGACCTTCGATCCTCGTATACTTTTTTATCAAGACATTATATTTACAGTCTTCTATTTGTGTGTTTTTTTTTCTTACGAATGATTTGCATTCTCATGCTTGAAAATTTCTTTTGTATACATTCAACGTACCTAACTTGATTAGTCACCTTATTTTTCAGTGGAAAGAAAAAAGTGCATATCATTACTTTGAAACAATTGTTATAAAGGCAAGCGCACATCGTTTATTCTTTGTGTTATTTTTTTCATTCGTTTTGTAGCTAAATTATTCAAGCTAGAGACTTGAAAATTTCTTGAAATAATCTAAAAACCAAGAGAATAGTACAGAAATTTGTTTTAGATTCAAGTCTTGCACCCTATAGGTTCCTAGCTATAAAAAGGGTGGGGGGTTGAATGAATTCAACACCTAATATGTTCTGATTAAGAACAGTCATCCATTAGCCGAAAAATTAAAATTAAATACTTACTGCTTAAAATTCTTGTACAAAGATGGTAAACCAAAATTTCCTAGACCCAGCAGACATTTAATACGTAAATAATTTAGGAAAAAAGATCCAGAGGATTAACAACAATTTTCTGTAATTTATTCGAAAATATTTTGTATATTTACCACTGAAAGACGGCTTAAAGGAAGTATGTGAAAGATTAAACTCATTTGGAATAGTCCAAGTGTTCTAACCTAAAAATGGTTCCCTTTTAAAAAACTGCTATGGTTTATTCCTTTCCATTTGCCCTTGAGTGAAAATGCAAGCTCAGTAGCGACTATGAAAAGCAACATTCCTGCTAGAATAGTCAACTATAACTAAAAAAAAAAAAAAAAAAAATCCACTTGCCTTGTTTAAAACGTTAAAATTAAGTAACGTTGTAACATTAACTTTAATTCTTGCACATATCACAATACATTGAGCATCTTTATTCACGATCTAAAGATTATGCACCATTATTTGTAGTTTATTTTGCGTTATTTGGCATCCTGCTGTAAGTGTTTTAGAAACAAAAACTAAATAAAGTAGCCTGAAGCAGGCCTCTATGGAATGATACATTTACAAATATGGTTTAAAGAATAAAGGAACTTTTCAAGCCGTGACGTAAACATTTACGTGAGGTAAGCATTGCGATGTTCCGCTTGTTTTAAATATTTTATTGTTCCCGAATCCGCATCAGCGTTATACTTTTTAAAGCTCAATAGTAAAAATCAATCTTACCGACAAGGAACGGAGGCAAAGCTAGCAGCCAACAGCTGACTGCCAAAGTCGCTGCTAACATCCAATAAAGACTAATTGTAATTGCTGAAAGGATAATGACAAATTGGTTATTCAACAAACTTCTGCTTCCTTGTGAGTCCAACCTGGCGATAGGCTCAAAGCACTCCAGTGCATTTCTTTTAGGTTTAAGCAGTGCAAAGATAATCGGAAGGAAAAAGAAGGCACAACCAGGAACGATCAAGAGAAAACAATAGAACACATTCTCGTCAAACATAAGCTGCACAGCTAATCCAAGAATAATCGATCCAACATTAATGCCAAGTAAAATGGCTATGGATTGTGTTTGATTCGAAAGTTTACGATTATTAATTGATTTTTCTGCCTGATAGGCCCATAAATTCTCATCAATGGAGCTGTCAAAAGCTCCAACACTATCAAGATCGTCGTTACGCAAACCTGCTTGTTTCAGGTCTTTTGTCCCTGTTTTTGTTTTTTCAAAACCTTGGTCGTATTGTTTATTATTGGCGTATTCTAAGTCAAAATTACATCTATCATCGTTTCCTTCAGTCTCAAGCCTCGTATATTTTCCAGAAATATTGAGGTTTGATATTAGTGGTTTTTCTATTTTTTTCGGAGTAATTTCGGAATACAACACCAAATTGCACAAGAATATTGTTAGTAGTCCTGAGAGCAAACACGAGGCATTAATAATTACTATTACTGGCAAAATGAAACAAGAAATACTTGCGAAACAGCTTACAATTGCAACACTGATGCCATATCCTTTAACAAAGTTACCAGTCACTGATGGAAAGTTTATTAGTAGTCCGTCTTTTATCAAATATTCGAGTTGATGGATGGCTGCAATAGAGAAATCGGTCGCAGCAAATGCTAATAGAATAATAG
Organism: Artemia sp. Qi Xiang Cuo; assembly: GCF_049724085.1. Taxonomy (NCBI): domain Eukaryota; kingdom Metazoa; phylum Arthropoda; class Branchiopoda; order Anostraca; family Artemiidae; genus Artemia; species Artemia sp. Qi Xiang Cuo. Next base: position 54,662,574 of record NC_142794.1, read on the forward strand.
CGCACAAGGCATATGGAAGAACTGCAAAACGAGGTCCAGTGTTGCTGAATAGATAGATTGGCGAAGATATTTTGCTGAAAGAAAATTAAGAGTTTTTAGGCACTATTTTCTTAGATTCTACTGATCGACCTTTTGCATGTAAAAATTCGGTCAGTAACAACATTTTTGAGTCGAGAAGCAACTAGTTTCAATGTAAATTAGTTGATTATAGATGATAATTATCATCAGACATAGATTTGTTTTCATCATAAAAAGGGTCTGAAGATTTTTTTCAGGGTCCGAAGAGACCAGACCCTTTTATTTTTTTCAAGCATTTCTGTAATTTAACAATTTTCATTAAGGTAAAGAATAAGTATCTATATATGAAATATGCATCTACATGTAACTTGGTAATATTTTGAACTGTGTACAAAAAAAAATATATTGCCAGATTATGTTGGAATACTACCAGAAAAAAGGCTGTTAGAGAAAGACAAGTAAAATAAAAACAACCAGAGAAAGAAGAAGACAAGAAGTTGATATCAGTCTTATTATTTCATTCTAAGTAGCTTAAAACAGAACTCCAACCTCTCAGGGGTTTGAAATTAGAGGGGGCCAAGGTGGGATATTGCTCCTCCTGATTTTAGAAGGCACCTTTTTTCTTGTCATTGACAATAAAATTAATATTCCTTACTCTCCCTTTTTTTCATGATTTGGTGGATTTGCCATATCTCTTGACCAAATCAAAGCTACATGTCCGTACCTTTGACAGACAAAGACTATAGAAAACATAAGTTTCAATAAATAGCCATTATAATTATAAAAAACTTGAATTCTAAAGATTAAGCTAGATTAAGGTTATTAGATATTATTATAAAAAATTGTGAACAATAGCATATTCTAAATAGTAGCAGCAGGACTACTGAAACAACTATTATTGGCATTAAAGGCATTGGTAGCCTAGTATTAGTAGTACCATTAACAATAGCAGTAGTGGAAGTTGCAACAGTCCTATCAATAGAATTAGCAGTAATATTTACATAATAAGTAATCTTAATAGAAGAAGTAGCAATAATAGTAGTAGCAACACTGGCTAGAGCAGTGTTACCATCAGTGTCAGTAGTGACAGCAGAGCCCGTGGTAGATTTATTAAAAATAGTAGTAGCAGTAGGATTTGCAACATTTATAGCAATAGAAACATTGGTAGTTGCACAGCACTGGTAGCATCATAGCAGTAATAACAGAAGTAGAATTTTTATATTTATAAGCTAAATACTCAGGCTAATTTTCTCCATACGAGTAATAAAAAAATATCAGAATAATAGAAAAACAAAGTAATCTAATGAAATTATTTAATTGCTTCTTAAAAACTGGATAGGCTGCTATTATTTGATAAACACCAATCCATATTTAGAGAAAATGTGTTTATGCCTTTGTTTTTTGTTTTTTAAGTAGTGGGATAGCATTAATATGTCGTAAGTACAAGCTTATGGCTAGATTTAAAATTTATTTCAAATGTCAAGAGCTCCTGCCTGTTAAGATTTTGGTGCCCTGAGAGACTTTCACTGATCGAGCTATGATGATGTAAATTCTATTTTTAGCTGTAGCACATTTCTCTTGTTTATCAATCTAAGTTGAAAAGTAATTTCATCACCACTAAAGGCCTCTAGTTACCTTTAGGCCACCATATAATCTCAATTCTAGACCGAAGAAAATCTTAGAAAAGTCTGTCTCTGCAAACGATAAAAAAAAAAAACAGATTCCTCAGATTCTTTCCTTACGATGCATATGCTAAAATGTAGCTAAAAGTCATCAAAATTAACTATAAACAAGCAAAAATACCCCCTTCATCTAAAATTCCTAATTCAAGGAGATAATGAAAGGAAACGGTACGATGTTTGGATTTATGTTTCACGCTGTTATAAGTTGAATTTCAGTCACTACATACCGATCAGTGTTCGGAAAACAGTAGAAAAAGAATAAACCCAATAGAAAAACAGCAGGTAGAATTGTCAACGGTCGAAGATTCTTCAGCAATTGTTTTCGTTCTGGTGTTGCTTCGTTACCACGGACACAGGATAGGCACGCCAAAGCTATCCAACTTATATGCCCCAACCGGAAAAATGATCCACCATTTTCCGCCTGGATGAAAACATTAAACGTGGATTAAGTAATATGAAAATTATAAGACAACTCGTATTATTAGAACAGTAGCTTAAAGATGAAAATATTCAATATGGATTGAAAGTAATATGACCATTATAAACAACTGGTATTATTAGATAAGCACCTACAATACAACTATGGATCACTAATAATAATAGTCTTTTTTGTTTTCCTTTTTGGTCAGCATTTTTTGTGCTAATGTTGTTTTTGGTTTTTGCAAAAAGATCCATTAAAAAAGGAAGCGACTGCCCCCTCCTCAGCTCCTCGCTTGTTACTCCAAACTTTTTAATGCTTTAAAAAAGATCCTTATTGTAATAAAACAGCCCTTGTGTATCAGAAGTCGTTCTTAAAGACATTGGGCCAAAAAGTCAATCTTTAGAACAAACAGCGAGGGTCGAGGAAGGGGCATACACAGAATAATTTCTGTTTGTTTTAAGTTTTAATGCTGCTCCTCACTTTCAGCTGATTTTTTCCCCTTCTTTAATGTCCGACCGTTTTTCAAATTATTTCGGGAAATCCACCTCCTCTCTCTGTAGAAAAAATCCCCTGGAAAATCCCTCTACCACGAAATATTCCTCTCGCTCAAAGTTCTTCCATGGAAAATTCACCCCCTACTTAAATCCCGCCTGGGAAATTTAATTTTTTTTACTTTCTATTCTTTTATTACTGTTTGTTTGATATTTCATCGTTTTTCAAATCATGCCGGGAATCCCCCCCCCATTTATACGGAGAATTCTCCCAGAAAAATACCCTCCACCCCCATGAGAAGCTACCGTTCGAAAACTTTCCGTTTATTCCCCAATAACAAACACTACATGTAAAAAATGGGTAAATTGTATGACTTACAGCCCTATTCCTCTCCCCTCGTTTAAAATTTTGGCTGTAAAACTCTCCCAAGAACCTTTCTTCCCCATGGAAAAGTCTCCCCGCGGAAAATCCCCCCTGCAGAAAATTTCTCCAAAAGTATTTTCGTATATTTTTCAATAAGAAATACTATATGTAAAGCAATGGACAATTGAATGGCTTATATTCCTTTCCCCAGGGGCTGTGGGTGTAATGTCATCCCCAAAGGCACAATTATTGAAGCCTACAACTATGCTGAATCAAATGGCTATCTTAGAATTTCGATCGAATGTCATTCGGGGAAAAATTGGAGAAGGGGAATAGTTGCCTGCCAATATTTTTCAGTCACTTAAAAAAAGCAATAAAACTTAAAGAGCACTCCCAATCTTCTAGGAACATTGGTCCGATATGAGCCGTCCTGGATAAAAACACACAAAAAACAAACCAATAAACGCGTATCTGTAATCTTTTTCTGGCCAAAAATTTAAAATTTCACATTTTTGTAGAAAGGAGTTTGAAACCTCTACAATAAGCTTCTCTTATATGCTGAATCTGATGACGTGATTTTGTTAAGATCACTTGAAGTTTTGGGGGCGTTTCCGCCTTTTCCAAAAATCAGGTAAATTTTCTCAGGCTCAAAGCTTTTGATGGGTAGGAAAATGAATGATTGTTCTTTAGGTTTGTAGAGTTAAAAGTTCAAGAATAAGCTTTAAAATTAATACTAATAAACAGAAATCTCTTATACCAGGAATAAATGAAGGCGAAGAGTTGATGTTGAGTAACCAGAAGATTTATCACGTGCATAGCCTTACTTACCGGATAGTCATAGGCAGCGCAACCGTGCTGCCTAAGTAAACAACGATATTGGCACAATATATTATTTATTTATTTATTTGTCTTTCCTTTAGACCAGCGCACTTTGTATCGAAGAAGTTGTCGTAGAAACTTGGAAAAGGGCTCATTCGATTGGAAATTGGAATGGCCAGTGCCCTTTTTAATAGTCGAAAGTGATTGGAAGGCAACTAACCCCCCTTCCACGCCCACCATTTCCCCAAACACATCCAAATAACATTTTGAGATAGCCATTTTGTTTAGCGTAATTGATTTCCAGATAGAAATTGTGTTATTGAGGAGGACACTCCTCCACAGCCCTAAGGGCAAGGGTTGTAAGTTATGCCCTGGGGGCATGTAAGATTTTTATAGAAAGCTTTGTCGTAAAAACTTCAAAAACGGCTCATTCGATTGGAAATTAACAGGGCTACAGCCCTTTTGAATAGTCCAAAGTGATTGAAGGGCCACTAACCCCCCCCCTCTCACGCCCACCTTTCCCCCAAACACATCCAATCAAAATTTGAGAGATAGCCATTTTGTTCAACGTAGTTGAAAGTTCTGGAAATTACGTCTTTGAGGATGACACCCCCCCCCCCACAGCCCGCAGGGCAAGGGTGGTCAGTTATGCCCTGGGGGCATGTAAGCTTTTTTTTATAGAAAGCGTTGTCGTAGGAACTTCAAAAAGGGCTCATTCAATTGGAAATTGAAATGGCTAGTGCCCTTTTTAATAGTTAAAAGTGATAGGAAGGCAACTAACACCCCTTCCACGCCCAATAACCCCCTCAGAGCCCCCGGAGCAAGGGTTGTAAGTTATGCCCTCTGGCATATAAGGTTTTTATAGATAGTGATGTTGTAGAAACTTCAAAATGGGATCATTCGATTGGATATTAGAAGGGCTTGTGCCCTTTTTAATAGTCGAAAGTGATTGGAGGAGAACTAACACCCCTCTCACCCCCATCCTTGCCCAAAAGACACCCAATAGAAATTTTGTGATAATCCGTTTGTTTAAAATAGTTAAGATGTCCGGAAATTATGTTTTTGAGAATGACACTCCCCCCCACAGCTCTCAGGGCAAGGGTTATAAGTTATGTCCTATGGGTATATAAGTTGTTTTTTTGTTATAGAAAGCGTTGTCGTAGAAACTCAAAAAGGAATCATTCGATTGGAAATTGAAACGGCTAGTGCCATTTTTAATAGTCGAAAGTGATTGGATGGTAAGTAACCCCCCTCTCGTGCCCACCATTTCCCCAAAAACATCCAATCAACATTTTGAGATATCCATTTTTTTAACGTAGTTGAAAGATCCGGAAATTAGGTCTTTGAGGATGACCACCCCCAGCCCTCAGGGCAAGGAATGTAAGTTATGCCCTGGGGGCATATAAGGTTTTTATTGAAGCCTTGTCGTGAAACTTCAAAAGGGTTCATTCGATTGGAAATTGAAAGAGCTAGTGCCTTTTTTAATAGTTGAAAGTGATTGGAGAGCAGCTAGCGCCCCTCTCACGCGCACAACTTCTCCAAACAAATACAATCAAAATTCTTAGTTAGCCATTTTGTTTAACATAGGCTGGATATTAGGTCTTTGTGGATGACAACCCCATCACAGCCCTCGGGGCAAGGGTTGTAATTTATGCGCTGGAGCATATAAGGTGTTCATAGAAAGGGTTGTCGTAGAAACTCAAAAAGGGCTCATTCGATTGGAAATTGAAAGGGATAGTGCCCTTTTAAATTATCGAAAGTGATTGGAAGGCTCTACATTTTTAAAGTAAAGATCGATGTGGGTACAATGTATTTTTTTTTTTTTTTTTTTTTTTTTTTTTTTTTTTTTTTAGACCTGGGCATTTCCCATCGAAGAAGTTCTCTTAGGAACTTCGAAAAGGGCTCATTCGATTGAAAATAGAAAGGACTAATGCCCTTTTTAATAGTCGAAAGTGATTTGAGGGCAACTAGTCCCCCTCCCACGCCCACCCTTCCATTTGCCCATTATGTTTAAAAACTAAATGTTGCCTTAAGATTATATCAAACTACACTCTATTAATGCTAATTCCCAATAAGGCATCTGAGCAGTTTCCCAAGAACGACTGAGGGTACTATGTTTAAACTTTTGGGGCTTCTTCTGCTCTTAAAATTTAATTAAATCAAAATAGTCTAAGTGTATCCAAGCTATCAAAGAAAGTTAACAGATTGTTTTCGCGAATGGTATCAAGTTTTCTATTTCAGGTCAGCTAGAGGAGGAATGAAATTACATTAAACACTACTATTTGTGTCCGGATTTTTAAAAGGGTGTATGCTGTCAAAAACTGCTGAAAATTTTTCTCCAGCATACAAATAGCAGGCTAATCTATGAAGCTTAAAAAAACGACAAGATATAAAAAATTATTTTCTCTTTCTCTGAAAAAACTACGTCAATATAAAACGAACAGAAATTAATTTAAAAATTTTTTTCCACAACATAAGTTTTTCAAAGAAAATTAACTTCATTAAACCAAAAATGAGCAAAAATAAAATCAAATAATCTCCAAAGCCTGAAACTACCACAAATCAGCATCGATAAGTACATGAAACCCAAAAATGAACAGAAATTGCAATAAATAACCGAGTCAAACTCAAAACAAGCAGAAATTAACATGAGTAGGGCTCAAAACCCCTATGCCTTCCCAATGCCAGAATATAATTTGTACTTTACTGAAAAAAAAAATACAAATGAATGTGCATTGTCAGTTTAATATATATATATTGATATTTAGTAATCAAAATGTTAATATTATTTTTTTATTAAAGTTATAAAAATAAAAACATTTATATTTTTTCAGTAAAGGGCAAATTATGTTCTGGCCTTGGGAAGACATAGGGGTTTTGAGCCCTACTCATGTTAATTTCTGCTCGTTTTGAGTTTGACTCGGTTATTTATTGTAAATTTTGTTCGTTTTGGGTTTTATTTATTTATAGATGCTGATTTGTGGTAGTTTCATGCTTTTTAGATTATTTGATTTTATTTTTGCTCATTTTTGGTTTAATGGAGTTCTCTATTTTTTTTTGAAAAACTTATTTGGTGGAAAAAGTTTTTTTTAATTAATATTCAAAATGGTCTACCCCGCCCGTCACTTTCTCTATAAGCTCCCGAATCATGTATTACAACATCATACGAATATTCAAATACTAAAAAATCATATATTAATATACTAGAGATTTCACTGAAGATCGTGTCCAAAGATTCGCACACAAGGAAACAGGCTTCCAACGATATGTTCATCAAACAAATTTATCTCATAAAAAAAAAACACACAAACAGAAATGTTCCCATTGATCTCTATAGCCCGTTTCATCCTGGCCATTTTTAGTCATTTTTTTGTGTATAATATATTCGGGTTATTGGAAAATGTGTCATTGCAAATAGTGTTAATGGTATCATCAGACAATGTGCCGAAGTTTATCTGTCATCGCATTATCATCAAAGTTTTTTCTGTCATTGTAACTCATGATTACAAATTTTCTTCCGATGATAGACATGTTCACCACAGATTATTTAATCCATTGCAGATTGCAGGAATCAGCAGATATATGGTTCATATGCATTAAAAATTACCAGTCTTTCCGCTAATTATCAATCTTTCCAATGACAAACATCAAATGGACGTCCAGGGATGGTGAATACCATACGATAGTGCAATAAATAGGATGCTGGAATGTATTCTGGTGAAAATAAACATTTAAAGAAGAAAAAACAATATATTGGAAGAGAAAAATCATAAGAACTCTGATGTCCTGAAGAAAGTTTGGCACTTAAGATTTTACTCAAAAGGGTCCATCTTGGCCGCCAGGGAATTATCAGGTTGTAATAGGCTATGGAATCATAAAATCTTAGGAGCTCTATTTTACTTTTTCGATATTTCTTTTTCTAAAGTATCCGATTTTTAAACTTTTCTCAATTTGTGATTCCATCGAAATATGTTTCAGAGCATCCGTTTGTTTTTAATTCTTCTCTCTTTAATCTTCCCTGGGTACCATTTTGTGACTATCATTGGACAATGCTTAATTCTATTTATTTTTATAATATTTTAATTCTATTGATTGCGCATGCCTGCGTTTGATACATTTTTCTATGCATTCAATCGCCATGGATTCAAGTTTTGGTACTTTATTCGATGAAAGAAAAGATAATAGCACTGTGTAGGATAGAACAAAAAACGATGGAACATTTTGAAGTGAAGAGGAAAAGCAATAACACTTTGCTCAAGGCAGAGAAAAACGATAATACTTGTTGTAAGGGGGTTAGGGCAATCCTTCCTAGGAAAATTTAACCCGCAGAAAATCTCCCTCACAGAATACTTCTCCCGAAAAATTGTCCCCCAGAAAATTACCGCTCCGCATGATCTATCCCAACAATATTCCCTGGTTAATTGCAGATCTTTATTAGAAGGAAAATTGAAAGTTCTGCTCACCGCTTTAAGTCAGAGGCAATGCTGTAGTGCTTGGCCATAGTAAAGAGCCATAAGTATTCAATATGTTATTTTTTTTCAACAGAGGCACTTCATATAGAAGGGATGGTCACATAAACTTCAGAGGAGACTCATTGGATTGCATATTAAAGGTTCTAGTGCCCTTTTTAAGAGTCAAAAGTGACTGAAGGGCAACAAATGACCACCGATCCGGTTTTCCCCATCTGAAAAAATTTTTGAGATAGCCACTTTGTTCAAAATAGTCTAAAGTTTAAATGACAATGCCTTTGTGTTAGACAACCCCCCTTCCAGTCCCTGAGTCAAAGGCTGTAAGCTATACAAGTTGCCCATTCTTCGGTTGGAGCGACTTGGATCAATAATAACAGAAACTCTAAAAAACGGAATTTTGATATCAATAGATACATCAAAAGAATCAGCTTACTGATTTTAAAATATTTTAATCAAGTTTACTAATATTTGGGAAACACGCCCTAAAGCTCAAGGAATCTTAATGAAAACTCAAATCATCAAATCTTAAATTTATAGTCTTTTAATATTTTTTGAAATTTACAGTTTTAGTCACTCAATTTTTGTTGTCAATTTTAGAGAGTCTGTTCTTCAAACGAGGAAAGTGATTGAGCATTTTCTTATTACACCGCGTTTAAAAAGCCGAATTTTAAAAATAAAACTTTGAATATTTGAAATAGATCAGCAATAACTTTAGTTTTTAACAAGCAACAAGCTTTTTATTCTGATTCTAAATATATAAGATTCATTATGTTTATTGTTATCCATCAAAAGTTTCAAGTAGGAACTCTTCTCTAATTTCTGACGGAAGTCCATATATGGCCATAGAAGAGATTTAATGTCCTTGGTAAAAGCCTGGACGAGATTTAATGCCTTTGATGAAAGCATGGGAAGATATTTAATGTCCTTGGTTAAAATGTTATTTCTAGACCAATCAGATGCCTAGGATCCGTGTTCGAACAGGACCACACCTCTTTCTAGACCTGTTTGATGGTTAAATTGTTTGTTGTTTCATAGATGTTTCTATGCCTATTGAATAGGGAGAAGTTTACATCATTGCCAGATAAGAGCGAGTCTAACGGGATAGGATCATTGACACCTTTTCTAGGTCAAACAGAGATATTTCTATGCCTATCCAATCCGAAAAGAAGTTTATAACATTGCCAGATAAGAGCGAGTCTAATGGGACAGGATCATTGACACCTATTTCTAGGCTAATAGAAATTATGTTTAGAGGATTATTTGGGCGAAACAAATTAATCGATATTTTAGGAATTATTTGGACTGAAACTCTGTGGTCGTTATAGCACACAAGGTCCATTTGAACAGTGTTGTAAGGTCCCCTACCCCAACCCCCAAGGCCCCCCAACTCTTTTGCCCCCCACTTTTTTATAATACTTTTTTTTGTGCACTTGAGACACAGAAGACCCCCCTCCCTCCACCTTTTGGCCCCCCCACATTTTTTTGTATTTTTTTTTGCGCGCTTGAGACACAGAAGGGCCTCCCCTTCAGCCAACTCCCCCCCCCCATTTTTTTACACTTTTTTTGTGCGCTTGAGCCACAAAAGGGCCCCCCATTTCTTAATACTTTTGTTTGCGCGCTTGAGACACGGAAGGCCCCCCCTCCCTCCAACTTTTGGGCCCCTCCCTACATTTTTTAATACTTTTTTTTGCGCACTTGAGACACAGAAGGCCCCCTCCCCCCAAATTTTGACCCCTCCGCATTTTTAAATACTTTTTTTTTGCGCGCTTGAGACACAGAAGGTCCCCCCCTCCCCCCAACTTTTTGCCCCCCCCCATTTTTTTATATTTTTCTTGGCGCGCTTGAGACACAGAAGACCCCCTCCCCCCATTTTTTTCAATACTTTTTTTGCGCGCTTGAGACACTGAAGGCCTCCCCCTCCCTCCAACTTTTTGGGCCCCGACCCACATTTTTTTATACTCTTTTGCGTGCTTGAGACATAGAAATTAACAAACAAAAGAAGGTTTTTCATCTAATGCAGGGAACAAGTTTAAAACTTTTCCAACAACACACACACACGACATGAGAAGAAACCTAGCAAAGGAAGCAAGAAACAACAGACTTTCACACAAGTAAAATTATGAACCAGCATAAGTAAAAATATCAAATCATACGTTTCCAACAACACACACACATCATGAGAAGAAATGTAGCAAGGGAAGCAAGAAACAACAGACTTTCACACAAGTAAAATCAAGAACCAGCATAAGTAAAAATACCAAATCATAAGTTTCCAACAACACACACACAACATGAGAAGAGACCTAGCAAGGGAAGCAAGAAACAACAGACTTTCACACAAGTAAAATCATGAACCAGCATAAGAAAAATGCCAAATCATAAGTTTCCAACAACACACACACTACATGAGAAGAAACCTAGGAAGGGAAGCAATAAGCAACAGACTTTCACACAAGTCAAATCATGAACCAGCATAAGTAAAAATATCAAATCATAATTTTCCAACAACACACACACAACATGAGACGAAACCTAGCAAGGGAAGCAAGAAACAACAGACTTTCCCACAAGTAAAATCATGAACCAGCATAAGTAAAAATACCAAATCATAAGTTTCCAACAACACACACACGACATGAGAATAAACCTAGCAAAGGAAGCAAGAAACAACAGACTTTCACACAAGAAAAATAATTAACAAGCATAATTAAAAATATCAAATCATAAGTTTCCAACAACACACACACACACAACATGAAAAAAAACCTATCAAAGGAGGCAAGAAAAACTAGACTTCCACGCAATTAAAATCCAGAAGCGCAAAAAATAACATTACAGAATCAAAAGTTTCCAACAAAAAACACAAGACTTGAGAAGGAACAGAGCACAGGAAGCAAGAAACAGCAAACATTCACACAAATAAAATCTTGAACCATCATAAATGAAAATATCAAATCATAAGTTTCCAACAACACACACACACAACATGAGAAGAAACCTAGCAAGGGAAGCAAGAAACAACAGCCTTTCACACAAGTAAAATCATGAACCAGCATAAGTAAAAATACCAAATGAATAATCACGGATCCGTGTTTACTTGTGTTTTTCTGTTTATTTTGACTGTTTTTACCAATTTCCCCCCTCCCCCCAACTATTTGCCCCCCCCCCATTTTGTTATACTTTTTTTTGCGCGCTTGAGACACAGAAACCCCCCCCCCCCATTTTTTTCAATACTTTTTTTGCGCGCTTGAGACACGGAAGGCCTCCCCCTCCCTCCAACTTTTTGGGCCCCGACCCACATTTTTTTATACTCTCTTGCGTGCTTGAGACAAAGAAATTAACAAACAGAAAAAGTTTTTCAGCTAAAGCAGGGAACAAGTTTAAAACTTTTCCAACAACACACACACAACATGAGAAGAAACCTAGCAAGGGAAGCAAGATACATCAGACTTTCACACAAGTAAAATAATGAACCAGCATAAGTAAAAATATCAAATCATAAGTTTCCAACACCACACACACAGCATGAGAAGAAATGTAGCAAGGGAAGCAAGGAACAATAGACTTTCACACAAGTAAAATCATGAACCAGGATAAGTAAAAATACCAAATCATAAGTGTCCAACAACAAACACAAAACATGAGAAGAAACATAGCAAGGGAAGCAAGAAACAACAGACTTTCACACAAATAAAATCATGAACCAGCATAAGTAAAAATACCAAATCATTAGTTTCCAACAACACACAGACTACATGTAAAGAAACATAGGAAAGTAAGCTAGAAAAAACATAATTACACGAACGTCAAATCAAGAGCCAGCATAAGTAAAAATACCAAATCATAAGTTTCCAACAACACACACCCTACATGAGAAGAAACCTAGCAAAGGAAGCAAGAAACAACAGACTTTCACACAAGTAAAATCATGAACTACCGAATCATAAGTTTCCAACAACACACACACACAATATGAGAAGAAACTTAGCAAGGGAAGCAAGAAACAACAGACTTTCACACAATTAAAATCAAGAACCAGAATAAGTAAAAATACCAAATCATAAGTTTCAAGCATAACACACACGACATCAGAAGAAACCTAGCAAGGAATGCAAGAAACACCAGACTTTCACACAAGTAAAATAAAGAACCAGCATAAGTAGAAATACCAAATCATAAGTTTCCAACAACACACGCACACGACATGAGAAGAAACCTAGCAAGGGAAGCAAGAAACAATAGACTTTCACACAAGTAAAATCAAGAACAAGCATAAGTAAAATTACCAAATAATAAGTTTCAAACAACACACACACAACATGAGAAGAAGCATAGCACAGGAAGCAAGAAACAGCAAACATTCACACAAATAAAATCTTGAACCATCATAAATGAAAATATCAAATCATAAGTTTCTAACAACACACACACACAACGTGAGAAGAAACCTAGCAAGGGAAGCAAGAAACAACAGCCTTTCACACAAGTAAAATCCTGAACCAGCATAAGTAAAAATACCAAATCATAAGTTTCTACACACACACAACATGAGAAGAAACCTAGCAAGGGAAGCAAGAAACAACAGCCTTTCACACAAGTAAAATCATGAACCAGCATAAGTAAAAATACCAAATCAATAATCACGGATCCGTTTTTATCTGTGTTTTTTTGAGAATTTTGACTGTTTGTACCAATTTTTCAAGAACAGCTCCTGACACACAAGCGCTGTTTAATGCTAAGTTCTTCAAGTTCTTTAAAAATATATCTCATTCAGATTGAACAATCTTTGTGTCTGAACAGTCTTTCTTGAAGAATTGGGATAAAAAGTCCAGCTTTAGCGTAAAGAGCGAGGGTGAGGAAGGAGCAGCCCCCTCAAATAGGGAATAATTTCTATTTTTTTAAGTGTTAATGTTGTTCCTTACTTTCAGTTAAAAGTACTTGTTTTTTTAATTTACCTTCTGACCGTGTTCAGACAGTGCCAGGAAATCCCATTCCTTCCCCTTGTGTAGAACATCCCTTGCAAAATTTACCCAGGAAAATTTCCTCCCACAGGAAATTCTCCCCGTGGAAACTCTAGCCCCATAAAAAATTGCCCCCCCCCCAAAAAAAAAAATCCAATGACAAATACTAAATGCGAGCAATGGGCAAACCTATTAACTCACAGCTCTTTCCCCAGGTACTATGTGGGGTTATGTAATTCTCAAAGGAATTGTTCTTGGACCTTTAAGCTATGCTAAATCAAATGGCTACCTCAAGATTTTGATCAGTTGTCTTTGGTTAAAAAGAGGGCGTGGGAGGGGGGTTAGTTGCTTATTAATCTTCTTCGTAACTTACAGAGGGCACTAGAGTTTTTGATTTACGGTCAAATGAGCCCTCTCCCGATCTTCTAGAATCACTGTTTCAATGCGATCACGCATCGGAGAAAAACAAAACAAAACAAATGAAAATGCATCCGGTATCTTTCTTCTGGCAAAAATACAAAACTCCACATATTATATATAGGAGCTTGAAATCTCTGCAGTAGACTTCTTGGATATGCTGAATCTGATGGTGTAATTGTCGGTAAGATTGCTTTGCCTTTTGGGAGTGTTTCCTCCTTTTCTTTTTCAATCGGACAAATTTTCTCAGACTCTTAGCTTTTGATAGGTAACATTAAACTTAATGAACTTCATATATTTGGAATCAGCATAAGAAGTCAATTCTTCAAACGCATCTGTTTTTTTTTTAGAGTTTTGGTTACTATTGAAACGTGTCGCTCCTTACTCACACTTTGTTACCACAAACTGTTTGATGAAACTTTTTGCACTGACCGGAAAATTAGAGATACAAAAAGCTTTGGCACCCTGGTTCAGCATAGCACCTTGAGCCTTTGAAATGATGTAGAGCCTTTCGTAATTTGGGCATCGAAAAAAAAGAAAGAAAGAAATATAGACAAGTGGTAAACTAAGATGAATAAATAACAACAAATTAAGATGACGTCAATCAACATAGCTTTTCTGCATACCATTTGGAGCAATATAATACTATCATATTGTACCTTTTGTAAATACACTGCCAAAAGTATTGTTTTCGATAGTCAGCAACAGCTTCTTTTAGAAGTTCTAATCTAAAGGTTCAAACTAAAAAACTGTGAAAACATAGATAAAAGAGGTTCAACTTTGTTTTAGCAAATAATTGCTAAGACAAGAATTATATATATTATATCCCCAATATGATGCGTGACGATTTCATTATAAGAAAATCTCCTTGTTTTAACTATGTACACGTTTGATAAAAGTAGGTAATACAAATTTTTAAGTTAACGGGGGGTGGGATTTTAACTGTGTCGGAATGAAATAAGATGTGGAGATACAGATTGGATTTTCAAACGAAATTGCTTCATTTAATAGACTGGTTTTGTTTGTACTTTTTTCAAAGACTGTTTTAGAATACTAGCTAAAAATGTATTTCGTATTGCTTGTATGAAATTAGAACTGCAATTTTTTTTTCTAGAATGCATCTTTGGACGAATTTCTGATATATGTTAGTGAGAATTCAGAGAAAGTAACGATTTTCCTGATTAACATATAAAACCATAAACTCAGGCAATAGCCTACAATATTTTGTTTCTATATTATCCAGCTAAATCACAGTTAGCTGGTACTACCGTATCTTGTCGACCTATGTTTATTGGCCTGAGAAAAGTGACTATTACGACAACTGAGATTACCATGTTTGTTTTAGAAAAAATATAAATAAAGCTGGACCACTTGAACATCTAATCCTGATGAAATCATCATTATTGACGCGCCATTAAAGCTTTTTTTATTGAATGACGTAATTATTTATGGGGCGCATACTGTTCAACGAAGAAAAAAAACTTACTGTATTTGTGTTGATCTGCCTTACTTCATTTGAAGCAGTATGGACGCCAAAGGATAGTCCTAGTACAAAGACCAACAAAATGGCTATGATGCAACAAGCTTTCCTTATCATTGAAGTGAGCTGGAGAAAATTTAAAAATAATGACTAAAAGAAAATTAAAATTATGACTTGGTTGTTTATATATATATATATATATATATATATATATATATATATATATATATATATATATATATATATATATATATATATATACATACATATACATATATATCTTATTTTCGTTTTAGAATTTTTTTTTTCGCTTTTTCTTTTAACACTGAAGATGTCTTGTTTTATACTGGCGGAACATTCGCTAGATTGTTTCTCTCCTTAATCATTATAGAGGAAAATACATATATAATACATATACGCAATACATAAAACATACGCATATATAAAACTCTTATTTTGTTTCAAGCATGGAAGATCATTTTTCATAATTACATTTAGATTTCTCAAATATGTGCCAGACATGCTACAAATCATGGAATATTAAAATAAAAATCGAGGAATATAATAGACACAAGGTACAAAAATTACTAATTAGTAATTACAAAATTACGAATTCGGTATATACCTGGAAATTAATGAATGATTACTTTACATTTATAACTTGTTAATTTTCTGATAATCCATTCGCCAATTCAAAATAAAATGAGGACTATATTATTTATGGAAAAGCAGCCAAAAGTCTTGGGGGAGGGTCCTGGCCTGATCCTATTGTTGTGTTCTTGTATAAATGCCTCGGATAGTATTTTTTCTTTTTCCATGAAGTACAAATTATACTAAATTAGAGACGGTTTGTAATGGTTTTCAAACCGACCTGTAACGAAAGTATTATCGTGAAGAGAGTAACAGAAAGATTACTCCGATTGATTCTGGCTTTAATCGCATATATTATGTTTCTTTTATTAACATATTCCGATGAGAGTTTTAAGTTTACGCTTAAAAGTAATTATATCATTTCTCCCAAAAATATTTCCTTTAGTATAAGAAACACAACTATTAACTTCTGCATTTTAAGATGGTGTCAATCATTTTTTGGGATTTATTGCGGCTTTACTATACAACACGCAACACAAGGGATTGTAGTTTCAACCAGTTCGTGGTAGCGAACTGTAAGTAAGGAGTGACCTGGGTCAATAGTAACCGAAACCTTAAAAAACAGAATTTCGATACCAATAGATACATCAAAAGAATCAGATTTTAATGCTGATTCCAAATATATCAGTTTCTTCAAGTTTTCTTACCCATCAAAATTTACGCGCCTGAGAAAATATGCCTGATATCCGAAAATAGGAAAAACACCTCTAAAAGTTATAGAACCTTAACGAAAATCACACCATCAGATTCAGCGTATGAGAGAACCATACTGTAGAGGTTTCAAATTCCTATATGCAAAAATGTGGAATTTCGTATTTTTTTGCCAGAAGAAAGATCACGGATGCGTGTTTATTTGTTTTATTTATTTTTTTTTCCAGGGGTGATCGTGTCGACCCAGTGGTCCTAGAATATCATGGGAGGGCGCATTCGAACGGAAATTAAAAGTTCTAGTGCCCTTTTTAAGTGACCAAAAAATGGAGGGCAACTAGGCCCCCTCCCACGCTAATTTTTCTCAAAGTCACCCGATCAAAATTTTGAGATAGCCATTTTGTTCAGCATGATCGAAAATATTATAAATATGTCTTTTAGGATGATTTAATCCCCCAAAGCCCCCGGGGAGAGGGCTGAAAGCTATGAACTTTACTCAATGTTTACATATAGTATTGGTTATTGGGAAATATACAGACGTTTTCAGGAGGAATTTTTTCTGGTAGTGGGGGGGGGGGTCAGGGTTATGTGGGAGGATCTTTCAATGGAGGAAGTTTTCACTGGGGGGAGGGACATCGCTATGAAGGAGGTGCGGGATTTCCCAGCATTATTTAAAAACGATCAGAAATTAAATTAAAAAAACAGTTTTTCAACTGAAAGTAAGGAGCAACATCAAAACTTAAAACGAACGTAATTTATTACGTATATGATTGGGTTCGTCCTCTAGTCAATATCTTGCTCTTTAAGCCAAAATTTTTTTTTGTACTTTTATAAGAGCTATTTATTCTAATTAACGGCCTTTGTGATTAAGGTGTCATTTTTACAGAATTGGAACAAAATTCTAACTTTAGCGCAAAGGGCGAGGTATTAACTAGGGCGCGAACCCCCTAATATACGTGTTAAAAATATATGAATATAGAAGTTCGTTACGTAAGTTAATTCGTAAGTTACGTATATTTATTACTAATAAAAACAAGAAAAAACATGTTCGTAAATAAAATTTAAGAACTTTCGAGAAAGCCATTTAACCAAATAAAAGTAAAATGAATATACAAATTTTGTTTTAATTGTTCATGTTCGGTGAGCCAAAATCAAAACCTGCATTAATTCCAAAACTTTCAGAAATTAAATAAAAAAACCAATATTGTTTTAACTGTAAGTAAGGAGCAACATTAAAACATAAACGAACAGAAATTATTCCGTATATGGAAGGGGCTGTCCCCTTCTCAGCGCCTCGCTCTTTACGATAAAGTTTGACTTTGTCTCACAACTTCATTTTTTAAAACAATAAAAACTTTAGCGTAAAGAGTGAGGCGCTGAGGAGGGGACAGCCCCTTCCATATACGGAATAATTTCTGTTCGCTTTATGTTTTAATGTTGCTCCTTAGTTTCAGTTAAAAAAAAACTTTTTTTTTTATTTAATTTTAGAAGGAACTACTCGTAGTTACACTATACATTAGAGTATGCTTACCTCTAGTTTCATACAGAGGAGTAGTCCAATGACAATGGAGGCCCCAGCTGCCAAAAAATCAAGGTGTTTATCCCATTGAGGCTGAGCAAAGCTTTCCATAGAAAATTTCTAAAATGAACATAAAATTTAAAGCTAAGAATTCTGGTTGCCAAAGGGTTCTAAAAGACAATATATGGTCCAAATTTAGTCCTATATGTTCCAGTCCTATATAGTCCCAAATTTAAAATACAAGAATCCCATGTTTCAAGACTAAAAATACCGAGCTGTGTTGTTAAACAAGGTTAATCTTAAACAAAAATAATATTTAAAGGAAATTTAGCTTTTTCAAAACATAACTTTGACCATACTAAATCTTACACCAGACATCTTAAGAAAAAATTCAAAAGCAATTTAAATTTTAAGTTCTTAGGGTATTTGTTAATTATCACTTTTACATCTTTGGGCAAGAACTGCTTTTATATTATGATTCAGTATTATCATTGTCTCTTGAGATGTATACTGTTTAATGAGGATAATAATATCTGACCTTATACAGATTTTTGAGTCAGGTTTATTTCTAATTTTATTGTCTAGGAAGTGTACTTCTTTCCATATAATTACCTCTAACAATTATAATAAAAAACGTCTCGCATAGATTTTTCCCTTCCTCAATGAGCCAACATTTCAACACCATAGTTTACAAAATTAAGACATCAAAAATGTTTGATACTACTGTAATACTTAAGTACTTGAACAATAAAAAGCCTTCGGCTTTTTTTAGTTGGATATAGTAATAAACGAGCCCCTGCTGCAGTTAATGTTATCATATAGTTTTATAACAACGTCATTTATGGTCGTAACCTACGACTAAGACGTCTGTTCTCATCAAACAGTTCGTGGTAACGAACTGTAAGTAAGGAGCGACCCGGCTCAATGGTAACCGAAACTCTAAAAAACGAAATTTTGATACCAATAGATACATCAAAAGAATCAGATTTTAATTCTGATTTCAAATATATAAGTTTCATCAAGTTTGATCTTACCCATCAAAAGGTAAGCACCTGAGAAAATTCGGCTGATTTTCGAAAAAAGGAGGAAAGACCATCTAAAAGTTATAGAACCTTAATTAAAATCACACCATCATATTCACCGTATCAGAGAACCCTAATGTAGAGGTTTCAAGCTCCTATCTACAAAAATGTGGAATTCTTCATTTTTTACCAGAAGAAAGATCACGGATGCGTGTTAGTTTGTTTTTTTTTGTTTTTTTTCCTTTTCCCCAGGGGTAATAGTATTGACCCAGTGGTCCTAGAATATCGTGGGAGGGCTCATTGGAAAGGAAATTAAAAGTTCTAGTGCCCTTTTTAAGTGACCAAAAAAAATGGAGGGCAACTAGGCCCCCTCCCACGCTCATTTTTTTCGCAAAGTCACCCAATTAAAATTTTGAGATAGCCATTTTGTTCAGCATAGTCGAAATAAATATGTCTTTTAGGATGACTTAATCCCCCACAGTTTCAGGAAAAGGGCTGCAAGTTATGAACTTTGCCCATTGCTTAAATTTTGTTGGGGGTATGGTTACGTATACAGACATTTTCCGTAATAATTTTTTTCTGGTGGGGGGGGGGGGCCGGCGGGGGTTTAACGGGAGAAACTTTCCGTGGAGGATTTTTCTTTTGGGTAAGGGACATTTCTATGAAGGGGGCGCCGGATTTCCAAGCATTATTTAAAAAACGATCAGAAATTAAATTAAAAAAAACAAGTGTTTCCAACTGAAAGTAAGAAGCAACATTAGAACTTAAAACAAACAGAAATTATTACGGATATGAGGGGGTTCTCTCCCAATTCAATACCTCGCTCTTTACGCTACAGTTTTTTTTTTTAGTGCTTTCACAATAGCTATCTATTCTAATTAAACGGCCTTTGTGATTCAGGGGTTTGTTAATTAAATTTTTTTTAACTTTTAACATAAAGAGCTTGGTATTGACTAAGGGGAGAACCCCCTCATATACGTAATAACATATACCGTAATAAAAAAAAACAATAAAAAAAACAAGCGATACGGCTAAATAGTAATCGAAACTTTTAAAATCGGAATTTTGATGTCGATAAATGTATCAAAAGAATGGGCTTATAATGCTGATTCTAAATATATAAATCTTATTAAGTTTAGTATTGCTCATCAAAGGCTACGAGCCTGAGAAAATTTACCTGATTTTTTAAAGAGGGAGGAAACATCCCCTAGAAGTGAAAGAATTTTAATGAAAATCACACCGTCAGATTCAGCGTATCAGAAAACCCTATTACATAGGTTTCAAGCTCATATCTGCAAAAATCTGCAACTTTGTATTTTTTGCCAGAAGAAAAATATACGAATATAGAAGTTCGTTACGTATGTTAATTTGTTAATTACGTCAGAACCAAATTTTGAGACAGCCATTTAGCAAAGGAAAAGTAAAAGTTTTATGCAAATTTTGTTTACTTATTCAATGACGGTGAGCCAAAATAAAAGCTTTATTAACTCAAAAACGATCATAAATGAAATTAAAAAAAACAAGTTTTTTAAACTGAAAGTAAGGAGCAACATTAAAACTTAAAACGTAAGAAATTAGTCCGTATATGAAAGGGACTGTCCCCTCCTCAACGCCTCGTTCTTTACGCTAAAGTTTGACTCTGTCTCACAACTTTATTTTGTTAAAAAATAAAAAACTTTAGCGTAAAGAGCGAGGCGTTGAGGAGGGGAAAGCCCCTTCCATATACGGAATAATTTCTGTTCGTTTTAAGTTTTAATGTCGCTCCTTACTTTCAGTTTAAAAAACTTGTTTTTTTTATTTAATCTTGCATACGAAGACACAGTTTTTTGTCAAAAGATTGAGTTTATTTTAAATATCGTGTTTTGTTAATTGCAAAAGCACGTAGATTTAGCAATTCCTTTAAAAAGAACCCTTAGACAGCTCTTTATGATGTTTCGGTGCCCTGTTAGCAGTAAAGGACAAATAAAGAAAAAAGAGAGGACACATCGGTGCTGCTCACGCACAAAGGGATATTTGACTTTGCTCCAGCCATGGTACTGTAGGTCTCCTGTATATGTTTTCAGCCATGATGATTCCAATGCTGTCCTTTTTATGCCATTATTTGGGGGGTTTAGACTATTTATCGAAATTCCCTTGAATTTGTTTTCAAAATAACATTTTACTACTAAGACTTATATAGATAATGGCTACCATTCCTAAATCACCTAAAAATTGCTATTTTTTTCTCATTTACCATTTTTTGTATGTTTTTTAAAGTTTTGGTTACTATGGGGAATGGTTCTTCCTTTTTTAGGTTGCAGCTACTGCTGCTACCAAAATCATGATTGGAGCATTACATGGAACTTATCAACTGGCAACCCTCGGTCAATAATAACAAAAAAATTGTTAAAACATATTTTCAAATAAAATGTTTAGTGAAAAAAAAATTTATCAATTTGAAATTTGACATCTTAAAAGTGCAAGCAAGGCAAAATAGAGAATGCAACAAAGGAAATTTCATGGATACAAATTCTACATTAAAGTGTTATAGATCTATCTTGAAAATCAAAAAACCACAAAACTTACCTTTAAAAACATAAGGCTTCAAAAATACACAGAAGTAATCTATATTTAATTTAGTTCTGCTAATATTTCAACAGTTTAAAATTATAAGCATATGTGCAAAAAAATTGAAAAAATGGTTGGAAATCATCAAAAATATTCAAAGTCAAGTAACTGAGACAAACAAAAGTATTAACTATCTTAGCTGACCGGTAAAAAAAAAAAAAAAAAAAAACTTTAGGCTCATTTAAGGTGCAACATTTATTGGAAGTTTTATTTTGTTCACAAGCATATCTACCTAATTGCTTGCATATGTAAGTTCCAAACTTTTAGAGAAAAGTTCGTAGTTCTTTTTTATACAAACCAACATTTAAAAAACAAAAAATGTTCTGCTATTCCCTTCTACAAATATAATATTCAAGAGACTCCTTTTGCACTCCAAACACCCCTCATTCACTCCCAAGATATTAGGGATATGCTAATTTGATAAATTGGGTGAATAAAATGTCTTTTGGTTTGCCCTACAACTTTATTCTGAATTGATTCAAAGTTTCACTGACCTAATAATGAAGAAACTTTTAATTAAATTGAATACATGCATTTTCTGGACTTTACATCCTCCCTTTCTACATACAGAAAAAGAATTTTCTTTGCTTTGTTCACACTCCAAAAGCGTCATAAAGATCCTCACAAGTTGGTTTCAAGATGTGGCAGAAAGGCCATTTCCATAACTAAGATACATGATTTCTTTTGATTTGCCTCTAGCCCTCCACTAAAGTCAAATATTTAGGTCCATTTAGCCCTCAATCACTTTTTGAAAATTTTAGTTCAGTTGAGGATGTTGTACAATCATTGTTGAATTGCCTTGTAACACATTGCGTATTTTGACTTACCTCGATACTTAACTGAAAATTTTTTTTTATATATTTAATTTTCTAGTTGAATAACATAGCATAGCTCATGCATATCAATTTATATTAAGGCAGACAGAGAGTGTTTCCTTTACCGCAAGAAAGAAACTAACAACAGCAATAAGTAGACTTTTCAAAAAGAGAAAGAGGAAGAAGATAAGAGTGGTAGGCGGAGAAAAAAAGCAATTGGAGACAGGAATGATAATCACCAACACTCCCTGAACTTTTCAACTTTTTATCCCAAGTTATTTCCAGGATGTTGCAGATACGTTGTTTTTATAACCTGGTATAACAGTGTGTATTTTGGTTTTCCTCCCTACTTTAATCTGATAAGATTCTAATTCCTAAAGAGGATCCTAGAACCACAATTCAAGTTCCAGCTCAAGATTCACTGCAGGATTAGGTTAGATTATCCCTTTCTGTTGAGGTTAGTCTTTTCACTGAAGTAAATGGTAGTAAAGCAATGTTGTAGTCGTGGAAAGGCTTTTCACCCAGTGTTTTCATTCACAGAAATATATGAGGAGGAATAATCTTTCAAAGACTAGGAGGAGGGGCATTGTTTTTCAGTGAAAATACAAATAGGATTGTTTTCCAAGGGAAGTCTCCAAAAACATATTCTTTTTAAATTTAAAAAGGGGGAGGGGTAAAAACATACTGGATGAAAGTGCATTGCTCCTATCCGTAACCTAATTGGCACAACTGCTTATAGCTTAGAAAACAACATACAACACTATGCTACCCTATGTCTGTCATTGCAATATTTCTTCAGCTATTCTTCAACGGCTGTATTACTGTCATCTGGGATGCCAAATGGACACTTTTAGTCGCTTTTGGACACTTTTTCACTCTGAGGGACACCGGGACACTATTGGGTCAAAAAAGGCAGGTTTTTGAAAAAAGGACAGTTTTTGGACATTTTTCCAAATCAAAGACCAAATGTCTTTATTTTCTTCTTTCTTTTATAAATACGACTCCTTTTAATTTGTACTTTACTTTTAAGCTTTGGTAACGTCTTGGGGATTTTTCTCAGATGTTTTTGCGCCCTGCGCGAACACCATTTATCAACCGAATAGGAATAAGACCTAAAGTCTTAACCAATGTGGCATACTAGAACTATCGAATCTATCTTTTTCTTCTATCTTACGGTTAACGTTTGTCATCAAGTCAGTGAACTTCAAGGACCCACCTACTGCTGGTGGCAAAGTCACCAAGGCCGCTGAGAAGGCTGGAGAGAAGAAGTGAATGGTCATTCCCTGCTGGCGTGTTCCGCGTAAATCCCTGTGGCGTGTAGCCATGTGCATATTGCTATTATTACACTGCTGTCATAGAAAGAATGGAGTTTCGCAGAAAAGCTGTGTTGCGGATCAATTTTATTTATAGCCGCTAGCAAATGTTTCTGTTTTATATTCTATACTTTCAGCTGTGATTTTTTGTCAAATGCTGGTCACCAGTTTCTATCGAGTATAACTCAATCGAATTTATTTCAATCAGCCTTGTCTTCTCACTCTTTTAGTTCTCGAAAATGTCATTTTTGCTCAGGGCTACTTCTAAATGTTCAGAAAACGGCAAGATAGAGGAGTTATTAACCGATTTTAACCACTTGACCAACCAGTTGGCTAAGAGGTTAAGGTGATCGACGTCTTTGTTTAACTATAAAACCAAGTAGGTCAAAATAAACATTTCGTTGCTACAGCCGTTCGGACCTTGTCGTACCCAAAGATCCTTAATAGCTACCGAAGATCAACGACTCGCATCTTTTCGCATAACTTACGAAGTGAAAATGAATCTCTATGATTGGTTCTTTCCTTTTCGACTAAGATAGGTAGTGGTATCGATAATCGATATAAAATTTCGCTCTGTTGACATTTTCATGACGATTTTTTTCTGCCGTCTTTTCCAATTGAACGAACACTAAATTTAATTTATAGGTAGCGTTAATGTCAAATCTGGAAATACCTGCAGAACTCATGTAGGTAACAGACTGCTAGATAGCAGAACTAAGAAGGACGAATTTCACGGGTTTTCGGCACTTTTTTCACAGGTTTTGAAAATTCATTATGGTAACCCTGTATTCTGGCAAATTTTCTAGAGGGACACTATAAAAGTGTCCTTTTTGACTGATTTGGACACTGTTTTTCCTAAAAGTTTTGGAAACCCTGACTGTCATGAAATCTCTCCCCGACTCCAGTACAGGGGTCACAGCAAAAAAACAAACAAAGAAAATCAAAATAAATAAAAACACAGAAACTGTTCTATCAGAAAAACAGAGCGACTTAAGTTAGCGTCACAGTCTACCACTAAAAAAGTCATCACAAAGCGATGCGAGTAAAACTTCATCAGTAGCAAGTTTTACAACTTAACCTTCGAAGAATGGCTCCTCTAACTTTCCCATCACGGATTCCGAGGATTCTATGAAAGCTTATGTCTATATTTGAAACTAAACTGGAAAATTTCCAAATTGACTTTTAATTTTTGGCAAAATAAAAAAATAAATGATAATAAAATCCAGTGAAAGAAGACGAATTCATAATATTGAAACAAAAGGATTCCGACGTCCATATAGCCTACTTAAAGAAAATATCCGAAGCTTAGATAGGCATTGCCATAGCATATGCGGGTCATTGAAACATCAAAGAAGGTTTGCGAGGAGTTGAGGGGGAAGTAGCTTAAATTAAGTTTAAAAATTTCAATCTTTCATCTATTTATAAATTAATATGGATAAGTTATCTCATTAAAATATCCCAATTAAAATATCCAAATTAAATATAAGTTATCCCAATAAAATCCAGGATTTTTTTACACAAACCAGATATTATAGTATTTTAATATGCGTTAAAATTTATGTTATGGATTTGATTTTTCGAGATAAGTCTATTTTTCTTACTCTTTTTAAACGAGTAAATAATTTTAAGCGAATGTGTTCAATCAATTTCATTGCATAATAACCCGCAAAACCATTAAAAATAATCGGTACTTGTCTAGAATCCAGAAACCAGCGAAAGTTGTATTGCGTTGAAGATCAGATCAGATAATAACCGGTTTGTCTTCAATGAATAGTGATTTTCTCACTCCGGGAACTATATTTAAACTTTATTTTTTAGGGTTTAGGGGTAATAAAAGGTACCTATGTTTGGTTACATATTTAGGTACTGTTCTAAAATCCAGGACACATGCGAGAAGTGAAGTTTGGTTAATGCTAATAAAATAAAACAAGATAGGATGAAAATATATTAGTTTATGACCAAATTTGGGCTATATATTTGCACATTAAGAGAGGGACGGGGGGGGGGGTAAAGCATAGCATATATTAAATGCGTAACCTAACCTAACCCAGCATAACCTATCTACCTTTTAGTCCCCCTATACCCCAAAAATAAAGTTTAAATCTTTGTCAAGGAGTGAGCAATATCTCACTGTGCAGCGGAAACCTATTTAGCAATAGCGGCTTTGAGATTTCTATACGGTCCTTCTTTCGTGTGTCCTGGATTGTAGCAAAGTACCAGTATTTAATTTATGCTATGCTTTACCCCCCCCCCTATTTTCATCCTATTTTGTTTTATTTTTCTATTAACGAAACTTCACTTCTCGCGTAATTTCTGGATTCTAGACAAGTACCAAAAAATCTTTCTTGTACAAATTTTTCAAAGAAAAACTGCCGTTCTTCCTCTTTTCCATCAGATAAAGTAATATTCGTCAATTTTGAATTGACTGCGTCATATTACATATTTGTCTGAAAGAGTCGTGCAATTCAAATGTCAAGATGCTCCTCCTTGTCACTTCAATTACAATATTTGCGACTTCTATTTTCACTTGGTGCTCTGCTTTCTCAATATTTAGTGTTTTATGTTGTTCATATTTATCATAATAGCACCTGAAAAATATATTCTCTGATCCAAAAGAGAAAGCGCAAAATAAAAAATCCACTTCTTAAGCGTACTATTTTTCAATCTTTATTGTTTTTCTATTATAAATTCTTGCACAGTTTTTTCTTGATACCAAGAGATTTAGTGGCATTCAAATTAACATCCTAGCTTGTTAGCTCAGTTGATTATTGCGTCATGCTTAATAATCACACCCGGGTCGAGTAGGTGTGGTGCCCGAAAGGAATTGTTTTTGTGGGGCCCTCTCTATATGTTATATTTTTAAGTAAAATTATGCTACGCAGTGAGGACCAGATTTAAATCTTTGGTGCCTCTAAGCCCCTAATCTTTTGCACCCCTAGGGGTGCCACAGAGATTTACAGGGAAATCCCCAAAAATTTGGGGATCGTGGAACCCCTGCACAGAAGGCAACTGATGAGTGATTAGCCAAAAGTAATGCAAGAGAAATGTGATACCAAGCTCTCTGCTGCCATTCTTGGGAGACATCTGACTGTTTATAAGCGGCGACAGAATTCCTGCGTTGTTTTAAAGTCACTTTTCTTTGAATAGGCAGCACAGCAGCAATATACACCCGGAGCTTTTACTGTAAATAACATCAATCCAGTTAGTATTAAGAAAAAAAAAATCGCTTAGTGTTTTTTTGCACTCCTATGCATTGTAAGCCCCTTGGCCCGGGCTTATTGGGTCTACGCGTAAATTCTGGTCTGTACGCGGCAGGCATTTATATATTGATCATCATTGTCACTTGTCTTCTAATCGAGTCTGTTGCCCAGTGAAGAAAAAGGTCGATTTAAATCACCCTCCACTTCTCACATTTTTGAGTAACCTTTAGCATAGCTGTTTGTGTCTTTCAATAATTCTTCTAAGAGATCCGTTGAGTTGCGAGAGATTCCATAATTTAAAGGATGCACAAGATGTTCTTTAGTAGCTTCATCGGGGTTTAAAAAGTACACTTGACCATATAAATGTGGTTCAAAACCACCTTCAGGAATCTATTTTGGGTGTGTCACCAAATTGATTTTGTGATAAATTTGTCCTGCTACTTTGAAGCTGAAAAATTCCGACTATTGATAGTCTGATAATCACTTACGTTGAATGAAGGTAAAGCAAATCATGAGTTCAAGTTTTGTATTTGTTTGTAAAACTCTTTAGAGAGCAAGTGATGGCCTATAACAGGCCAAACCAATTCATTTTGACATTGTGAAGGTAGTAATGGAATTCTACAAAGCAGGCAGCAACCCTCAAATAAATCACAATTATCGGCAACTTTTCTTGCGGGAAAATGGAGGACTCCACAATGAAAACACAAAACATTGATGACTCACAATGATTTGTAATTAACACTTGTGTAGTTTACGGCATCTTTGTAGGTTTTTACTGGGTTTCACGACACAGTTTGTTAGCGTCAAAGATTGAGATGTTGTTGTTTTTATAACTTAATATTTCTTTCTATTTCACTTTCATTTTTGACTCAATTTCATTCTCGCCAACCCTACAATTCTTTATTCTTCACTTGCATTTTTTATACGTTATAATTCCCGCTGTTACTTGTGACTCTCGCTGCCGCTTATCTTTTAACTGCATATTTTGTTATTTTCGCAGTCATAGGCCTTCTAACAACATATTTCTGTATATCTATTTTCATTTTGATTCTTTCTTATCCTCACTGTCACATGCCTTGTAACCGCATATTTTTTTGTTCTTCACTTTCATTTTGACTCGTTGTAATTCTCGCTGCCAATTATCTTTTAACCATATGTTTTTTGCTCTTCATTTTCATTTATCGTTGCTTCAGACGTTTTTTCACTGTCCTTTGTCTTAACTGCTTGGATTGGTTTATCACTTTTGATTGTCCAGGTTGTTCATTTTCACCTGTGTATTTACCTTTCTCAGGTCGCTATCTTTATCTTTTCTCATTTGATGGACCAGTTTGTTCATTTTGACCTTGCCTTTTTGTCCTTTTAGTGTTCATTTTAAGCTTACGTTAATTTACATTTTTGTCCTCTGGATATTATGAAACTGCTAAAAATGCCTTTTAGAAATTACATCACCGAATATGGATACATGAATATACATTTTACTAAGTTTTTGTTCTATAAATTCCTCTAAAACTGATCTAAAATCTAATTTCCTTGCGAATTCACTGTCAGTCGACTTAATTGCTAAGGTTTTTAATCTTTCCTGATTCATGGTTGATATCCGATAATTTTCATTGGTTTTAGCCTGGAAAATGATCTATTTCCAGAAGCAACGCTTAGTGGAATTGTTAAAAATATTTCACAATTTAATTTTTTTTTTCATGTTGACGGAAGTGCAGGGTCCTTTCATACGCAGAGCCCGATTGGGCCCAATCATTCCCATCGCCCTTCATTAGGTTAAAGAATGGTTTAAACATAATACAAATATTTTTTTGTCATCATTTTATATCAATGTAGAAAATAAAAAAAAATATAAATAAACAAGAAAGCTGATGATCTTGGATAAAAAGCCATTTATTATGTCATCATCCAATAAAATATAAGTCAATTGCTCAATATGCATTGACAATATGAATTTAGACCAAGTTTACTGTCTGGAGAGGTACTAATTCTTCGAAACAGATCGTACCTGGATAACCGTATCATAGGCGGAGTAATAGCACTGCCTAAATAAAGTGAGATGTGATTACAATGCATTATTTATTTATTTATTTTCTGTTTTGGTTTTTTAGACCAGGGCACTTCGCATAGAAAAAACTGTCGTAGAAACACAGAAAGGGGTTCATTCAATTTGAAATTGCAAGTTCAGGTGCCCTTTGTAATAGTCGATAGCGATTGAAGGACAACCAGCCCCCCCCCTCCTAAGTCCATCGTTTCTCAAATATTCAATTTGAAATTGCAAGTTAAGGTGCCCTTTTTAATTTTCGAAAGCAATTGGAGGACAACCAGCCCCCCCTCCTAAGTCCATCGTTTCCCAAATATATCCAATCAAGCATTTGAGATAGCCATTTCGTTCAGCGTAGTTGAAAGGTCCAGTAATTATGTCTTTAAAGATGGCAGCCTACCCACGGCCCTTCAGGGCAATGATTCTAAGTTATGCCTCGGGGGCATATAAATTTCTCATGGAGATGGTAGTCATATAAACTTCAGAAGAGGCTCATTGGATTGCTAATCAGACGTTTTAGTGCCCTTTTTAAGAGTCAAAGTGATTTAAAAATAAAGTCAAAATCAGGGCCTATTTTCGCAAAATGCCTCCTATCTTTATGTTGAAATAGCCATTTCTTAAAGAAAATAGTCCAAATATCGCATAAAAAGGCCTTTGAGGTTGACACAGCCCCCCAAAATCTGGAGGCAGTGGTTGTAAGCTGTGCCCCACGGCATATAAGGTTCTTATGGAAAGGGTGGTTGTGTGAACTTTAGAGAAGATTCCTTTGATTGAAAGTATAAACTTCTAGCTCCCTTTAAAGAGTCAAATTGATGGAGGGCAACGAGCCCCTCCCCCTCCCAGACACCCTCTTTTCCCAAAATGTATCAGACAGAAATTGTGAGGTAGCCATTTTTTCACAATAGTCAAAACAACATATAATCGATCAAATAATCCATATAATCCAATCAAATGAACCTTCAGGGTAGACGCAAAGCCCAATCAGGGCCTATTTTCTCAAAATGCCTCCAATCTTTATGTTGAAATAGCCATTTCTTTAAGAAAATAGTCCAAATATCGCATAAAAAGGTCTTTGAGGTTGACACAGCCCCCCAAAATCTGGAGGCAGTGGTTGTAAGCTGTGCCCCACGGCATATAAGGTTCTTATGGAAAGGGTGGTTGTGTGAACTTTAGAGAAGATTCCTTTGATTGAAAGTATAAACTTCTAGCTCCCTTTAAAGAGTCAAATTGATGGAGGGCAACGAGCCCCTCCCCCTCCCAGACACCCTCTTTTCCCAAAATGTATCAGACAGAAATTGTGAGGTAGCCATTTTTTCACAATAGTCAAAACAACATATAATCGATCAAATAATCCATATAATCCAATCAAATGAACCTTCAGGGTGGACGCAAAGCCCAATTCATATAAGGTTTATATGGAACGGGTGGGCGCACAAACTTTGGATGGAGCTCATTTGATTGGAAGTTGAAAGTTCTAGAGCCCTTTTTAAAAATTAAAAGTCAATGGAGGACAACCATACCCCCTCCCCCCCCCCCAAGCCTATTGTTCAACAAAAGACAACCGATCAAATATTATAAGAGAGTTATTTTGCTCAGCATTGTTGAAAGGTGCAGTAATAATGCCTTTTGGGATGTCAACCTCCCCATAGTTCTCAGGGCAAGAGCTATAATTTGGGCGATTCGCTCATCGTTTACATACAGTATATGTTATTGAGAAAGGTGTGCATGTTTTAATTTTACTTTTCAAAAAGACGAAAGGCATTCAGGTGAGTCTTGCATGCATTCGTGCTACCATTACTACTATCACTACCACGAATAATGCTGCTACCACTATTACTACTACTACTGCACTGCTCCATTCACAATATTAAAGGGAAAATTATACTAAATACAAAGATGCTAGGTGAATGTACATTTTCGAAACAGCGTATCTCAAGAATTGATTTGGGCATGAAGTTGGAACTTTCAGAGAATACATATAGGGAAAGATCATCTGACTCAAAGGCAATATGTGCAGGCTTCTACTAGTACTACTATTACTTCTACATTTGCTACTATTACTATTACTACATCTTCAGCTAATAAGTGTATTGCAACTACTTGTGAAGGCTAAGAGCATTGAAATGAGAATTTCAAGAAGTTTATGAATATATAAGTTATTAAAAGGACATTTCAGCAATGTCATATTAGTGGCTAATTGTGTTAATTTGAAACTTCCAGGATTTGATGACAGGAATGTTCAACTGACCAAGAGGCAATACGTTAATACTACGGCTGCTACTAGTACTACCGCTATTACTATTATTACTACTACTATTGATTCCAATACTAATAATATGACTACTATTACAACTATGCCTGAGGGTATGAAGGTAAATTCTTCAAGGAATTTTGAGGGGGAAGGTGAACTAAATGACAACATGTCGTATATATGTGTAGCGATAAAAAAGATTGATATTTGTGGCGATAGAAGTTTCTCCGATATCGCCACTTATAGCGCGGGAGATTGTGTCATCTAGGCTAGCATCGCTCTCAATTAGCAGGAGAAAATTGAATATGTATACATATAAATATGGTCTCTTTTTTCTCGAGCTATCTGGATATACGATTCCCTCTAGGAGCGTTTACCTTGGAGACATACGAACTAATGGCCTATGATCAGACTAGATGCAGACATATAAAATAAAATAAACACAGAAAAAAAAGGCAATAGATTTATTGAACTTACATACTTAGTTGCACAGCAATGGGTTACTTCAGATGACAATAACGGTGACAACGACGGAAGAGTATAAGAATTTTGTCTGAATGATCTTAACTCTGATCTGTTAATAATCTTAAGAAATACTTCTTCGCCACCATCAAACATAGCTTTTTAGTCCTGCGCCATGAGGACTGGCTCACCATTGGCCCAAGAGGACCAAGGATGTAAATTTTTCGTCCAATAACTTCTTTTAAATATTTTTAATGATTCAAGCGATCACACGGTTTTATGCCATATAAACCTTTCTACGAAAGTAACTGAACTTTTTCTATTTGCTGATTAAGGACTTTTCATTTTTGCAACTAGATGTAGCTTAATTATAAGAAATCGGAATTATCTTTAGAAAGACGGAATTTTATTTTGGTATTTTAAATACATCGCATCTCACTCATGGTACATATCACCCTTCCCATCAATTAATGACGTCCCGCCATTAGTAACTGCTCGCCTTTGATTTTTTTTTTAAATGTTTGCCATTTATTAACTATTTCTTTTACATAATTATTTTATATTTATGTTATGGCTTAATCAGGAGTGCTAAAAATTTTCACTATTACATTTCTTATTTTATTCTACATCCTTATCTAAAACTCTTCTACCGGACGAAGATTATTCATGGTTCTAGGTTTGCTACTCTAATAAGGATTTTTTTTTCGATTTTTTACAAGGCTTTTATTTTTATTTTGCTGTCTATATGATATACTACATTCTATCTACACTACGTTAAACGAATAACATGATAATATTACGCTTAATTCTACTTTTGGTACATTCTTGAATGATTTAAAACATACAATGTTGGGTTAACTATAATCACTGGTAACATCAATACCCTTTCACTATTAGGATTTTTGAATTATCCAACTTATTAGGAAGTAACACATATAGATTCACATTTATTCATCACCTTAGAGTCCTTAGTGTACTACACCCTTCTTTGGTAAATAATTGCCCTTAACTTTTTTTATCGTGGTAGAAATTTTGAAACATTTATGTTATGGTTTCTTCATGGAACAATTCCACCCTGGTTGTCTTCATACGAAGTTTTCTCTAATATTCAATTGGGGAATAATGTTTCGCACTTTAGGTGTTGGCGTATTTCTTCTCAGCATATGATTGTTTAGGATATCTTGAGGCAAATCGAGAATATATTCTCGCGTTAAAATTTTTCATTTGTGCCTTTTATAAAATTGTTAGCTCATGGCTTGCGCCGATTAGCCTTTGCGGTGAGTCCTCGGTTAATCACGGGGTAATTGAAGTTTGGATTTGAAACGGGTTGTTGTCATACTATAGTGACTCATTCAACATACTGTCTTTAACTTAAATTTCAAATATTTTCAAATATCGTTTAACTTCAAATTTCATTAAATATCATTCATCTTGTATTAATCGATGAGGTTCCCAAAATTAAACTTCAAATTGTTTTTAACTTCAGTTTCAAATATCTTCATTTGTCTTTAAATATCATGTAACTTCAAATATCGTTAAATATCGTTTATCTTGTATTGATCGATGGGGTTCTCAAAATTAAACTTCAAATTGTCTCTAACTTCAGCTTCAAATAAGTAGAGAGGGAGGTGCTACTCCGAACACTCACACCTGCTGCCACCTACAACTTTTTTTTACATAATTTATGCATGTTTTTATGTCTGTTCGTTGTCAGTGAAAATGAAAAAAAAGGATTTTTCTCACTTTGATGGATGTTTTTTTTGGTCGGTTATGTGTGTTGGTCAATTTATTTGATGTTTTTCATGGATGTCAACATCAATTTATGTCTGTTTTATGTTTCGTTGTCAGTGAGAATGAAAAAACAGGATTTTTCTCACTTTGATGGATGTTTTATGGTTTTTGTCAGTGAGAATGGAAAAACATGATTTTTCTCACTTTGATGGATGTTTTTTTGGACGGTTATGTGTGTTGGTCAATTTATTTGATGTTTTTCAAGGGTGTCAACATCAATTTATGTCTATTTTATGGTTTTTGTCAGTGAGAATGAAAAAAACAGCGACGAGTACAGCAATTTATGGATGTTTTATGGTTTTTGTCAGTGAGAATGGAAAAACAGGATTTTTCTCACTTTGATGGATGTTTCAAGTTCGATTTATTAGTTGTTGTTTGTCCACGAGTAAAGACAGTGGGATGATTTACATAATCGAGGGGAATTATAGATTCACGAAAGGGGAATTAAGAAACAAACATGGCTTCTTTGTTGTTTGGCTAACCTAACCTGAGAAATTGATTTACATTATCGGCGGGGAACTATTGATTCACGAAAGGGGAATTAAGAAACAAACATGGCTTCTTTGATCTTTAGGCTAACCTAACCTATGAAATTGATTTACATAATCGGCGGGGAATTATTGATTCACGAAAGGGGAATTAAGAAACACTATGGCTTCTTTAATCCTTAGGCCTGAGGGATTTATTCGTTGTTGTTGTTTTGGTCAAGTGCACGCTAGGGATGAATGTCAAGGTGTCCAGGAATAGGAAACCGGAAATACATGCATCCTTCTCAGCCAATCAGCGACTCGGTTACATATCCTTTCTCAGCCTATCAGAGGCTTGCTTACATATCGTTTCCTCCACCTTGAATTTATCCGTCGGCAGGGACGAACAGTTTCGTTTTAGCTGTGAGAGAGTTGACATCAGAAACCAAAAATGCTCTATACATGTCCACTGTGCATGTACACTCTTGGCAGTTGGACTCAATGTGAGAATTGTACAATTATTGATGACTATAGTGTCATCAATTGATGACTATGACTATACCTTATCACAGTTACATTCTCTTGATTTTTCAAAGTTCATTTTGAATTTCTTTCATTGAAATGTAAAAGTCGGAATATTTCTGTAGTGTTTTGTCGTGGTTTACCTTGTCACAGTTAGATTTTCATAATTTTTCAAAGTTCATTTTGAATTTCTTTCATTGAAATCCAAGAGTTGGATTATTTCAGTAGTGTTTTGTCATGGTTTACCATGTCAAAGTTACATTCTCTTGATTTTTCAAAGTTCATGATGGATTTCTTTCGTTGAAATGTGTTTTTCTATGCTTTACCTTGACACAGTTACATTTTCTTGATTTTTCAATGTTCATTGGGATTTCTTTTCGTTGAAATGCAAGAGTTGGAATATTTCAGTAGTGTTTTGTTGTGGTTTACCTTGTCACAGTTACATTATCATGATTTTTCAAAGTTTATTTTGGATAAACTTTGATTAATCCAATATTTTGGATTAAACATTCTCTTGATTGTACAATTATTGATGACTATAGTGTCATCAATTGATGACTATGACTATACCTTATCACAGTTACATTCTCTTGATTTTTCAAAGTTCATTTTTGGATTTCTTTCATTGAAATGCAAGAGTTGGAATATTTCAGTAGTGTTTTGTCGTGGTTTACCTTGTCACAGTTAGATTTTCTTAATTTTTCAAAGTTCATTTTGAATTTCTTTCATTGAAATGCAAGAGTTGGATTATTTCAGCAGTGTTTTGTCATGGTTTACCATGTCACAGTTACATTCTCTTGATTTTTCAATGTTCATGATGGATTTCTTTCGTTGAAATGTGTTTTTCTATGCTTTACCTTGACACAGTTACATTTTCTTGATTTTTCAATGTTCATTGGGATTTCTTTCGTTGAAATGCAAGAGTTGGAATATTTCAGTAGTGTTTTGTTGTGGTTTACCTTGTCACAGTTACATTATCATGATTTTTCAAAGTTTATTTTGGATTTCTTTCGTTGAAATGCAAGAGTTGGAATATTTCAGTAGTGTTTTGTCGTTGTTTACCTTGTCACAGTTGCATTCTCCTTGGTTGGTCAAGGAGACTTGGCCAACCATATACTTTATGGTTGGTCATAGACACTATGCGGCTGTCTCAGTGATGCTCTATGGCTGGTTATCGACACTACCTAGTTAAATGTAGGTATTAAATCAGTAATTTTCACACTTTGGCAGGATAAACACCTTGTATCATACTTAGAAAAAAAGTGAAAATGAATTATTCAGCGAAAGTGTGTACACACGATAAAATCATCGTCGTGTTGAATGCCGACATAGATCGTTATTTAAACTATGAGACAAGCATTAATGGAGATCTTATTGGAAATGTATATGTGCGTTGTCATGATAGTGAAAAGCTAAATTTCTTTGGAATATTGAAATCATTCAACATTGCCAAAGGTGGATATGCGAAAGTGAGAGCACCAGAGATGATAGTGCTAAAGGAGAATGCCAACTTAAGAATAATAGTTGATGAAGATGGTCATCTTCTTGCTAATGGTTCTGGGAACACGTTAGCTCTTGATAGATCCTATTCCTATCGTTCTTGTATTACTATTCAAATGAAAGAAAAGAGGAAAAGAAAGGCCTACTGCTGCACTAGTGTAATAAATCATATCATTCTTACCTGCCAGAACTGTTACCTGTGTAAACACAGTGTGAGAATGGACAGTGAAATCGCTGGCAAAATAAAAAGGGCATTGGCATACAATATCATCAATGATTATGATGATAAATTGATGGAAAATGAAGCATAAGTGAGCATTATTACTACTATAGATCATATAGTCAATGAATCAAATAATACTAAAGAAGAAATACAGATTGAGTCAGTAGGTGACACCCCTGTAAAAATTGTATATGACACAAAATGGATGAATAATTATTCTACCGGTTATGAACTAAGAGAAGCGAGTAACACTAGTATCAAAAGAAAGCATGATAAATTATTTCATGGAACAAAATCAAAATGCCCAACATTGTTCAACGATGTTAATAATGTATAATAATATCTGAAACATATTTTTGTGTTAATATGCTAAATGTTATTATTTCATTAAAAATGTATTATACATTACTTTGTTATATTTCCATTATTTTAGGATATGTTAGCATGTCAAACGCTTAGAATGTTTATTAAAAGGTTGGAAATTTTTTATTTTCTTTTAAAAAAATTAGAATTGGACTATAGCTTTTTTCTTTTCTTTAAGAAAATTCAAAAGAGAACTTGAACATTTTGCGCTTCTTCAAAAAACCTAACCTAATCTGACTCTTACACTTCAATAAAAAAGAAATTCATAATGAACTTTGAAAGATCAAGAGAATGCA
This sequence comes from Artemia sp. Qi Xiang Cuo, assembly GCF_049724085.1. Lineage (NCBI taxonomy): Eukaryota > Metazoa > Arthropoda > Branchiopoda > Anostraca > Artemiidae > Artemia > Artemia sp. Qi Xiang Cuo. The sequence goes on from NC_142794.1 coordinate 54,699,387, forward strand.
ACTGTGACAAGGTAAACCACGACAAAACACTACTGAAATATCCCAACTCTTGCATTTCAACGAAAGAAATCCAAAATAAACTTTGAAAAATCAAGAGAATGTAACTGTGACAAGGTAAACAACAACAAAACACTACAGAAATATTCTAACTCTTGCATTTCAACGAAAGAAATCCCAATGAACATTGAAAAATCAAGAGAATGTAACTGTGTCAAGGTAAAGCATAGCAAAACACATTTCAACGAAAGAAATCCATCATGAACTTTGAAAAATCAAGAGAATGTAACTGTGACATGGTAAACCATGACAAAACACTACTGAAATATTCCAACTCTTGCATTTCAATGAAAGAAATTCAAAATGAACTTTGAAAAATTAAGAGAATCTAACTGTGACGAGATAAACCACAACTTAACACTACTGAAATATTATAACTCTTGCATTTCAATGAAAGAAATACAAAATGAACTTTTAAAAATAAAGAGAATATAACAGTGATAAGGTAAACCACAACAAAACACTACTGAAATATTCCAACTCTTGCATTTCAACGAAAGAAATCCCAATGAACATTGAAAAATCAAGAAAATGTAACTGTGTCGAGGTAAAGCATAACAAAACACATTTCAACGAAAGAAATCCATAATGATTTTGAAAAATCAAAGAGAATGTAACTGTGACATGGTTAACCTTGACAAAACACTACTGAAATATTTAAACTCGTTCATTTCAATGAAAGAAATTCAAAATGAACTTTGAAAAATTAAGAGAATGTAACTGTGACAATGTGAACCACAACAAAACACTACTGAAATATTCCAACTCTTGCATTTCAATGAAAAAAATTCAAAATGAACTTTGAAAAATTAAGAGAATCTAACAGTGACAAGGTAAACCAAGACAAAACACTACTGAAATATTCCAACTCTTGCATTTCAAAGAAAAAAATCCAAAAATGAACGTTGAAAAATCAAGAGAATGAAACTGTGATAAGGTAAACCACGACAAAACACTACTCAGATATTCCAACTCTTGCATTTCAATGAAAGAAATCCAAAATGAACTTTGAAAAATCAAGAGAATGTAAATTTGACAAGGTAAACCATGACAAAACACTACTGAAATATTCCAACTCTTGCATTTCAACGAAAGAAATTCCAAAATGAACTTTGAAAAATCAAGAGAATATAACTGTGACAAGGTAAACCACAACAAAACACTACTGAAATAATCCAACTCTTGCATTTCAACGAAAGAAATTCAAAATGAACTTTGAAAAATTATGAGAAAGTAACTGTGACTAGGTAAACCACAACAAAATACTATTGAAATAATCCAACTCTTGCATTTCAGTGAAAGAAATCCTAAATGAACTTTGAAAAATCAAGAGAATGTAAGTGTGACAAGGTAAACTATGACAAAACACTACTGAAATATTCCAACTCTTGCATTTCAACGAAAGAAATTCCAAAATGAACTTTGAAAAATCAAGAGAATATAACTGTGACAAGGTAAACCACAACAAAACACTACTGAAATAATCCAACTCTTGCATTTCAACGAAAGAAATTCAAAATGAACTTTGAAAAATTATGAGAAAGTAACTGTGACTAGGTAAACCACAACAAAATACTATTGAAATAATCCAACTCTTGCATTTCAGTGAAAGAAATCCAAAATGAACTTTGAAAAATCAAGAGAATGTAACTGACAATGTAAACCACAACAAAACACTACTGAAACATTCCAACTCTTGCATTTCAATGAAAGAAATCCAAAATGAACTTTGAAAAATCAAGAGAGTATAACTATAAGATGGTAAACCATGACAAAACACTACTGAAATAATCCAGCTCTTACATTTCAATGAAAGAAATTCAAAATGAACTTTTAAAAATCAAGACAATGTAACTGTGACAAAGTAAACCACGATAAAAAACTACTGAAATATTTCAACTCTTGCTTTTCAACGAAAGAAATTCAAAATGAACTTTGAAAAATCAAGAGAATGTAACTGTGACAAGGTAAGCCACGATAAAACACAACTGAAATATTCCATCTCTTGCATTTCAATTAAAAAAGTTCAAAATGAACTTTGAAAAAACAAGAAAATGTAACTATGACAAGGTAAACCATGACAAACACTATTGAAATAATCCAACTCTTGCATTTCAACGAAAGAAAACCAAAATGAACTTTGAGAAATCAAGAGAATGTAACTGTGACAAGGTAAACCACAACAAAACACTACTGAAATATTCCAACTCTTGCATTTCAACGAAAGAAAACCAAAATGATCTTTGAAAAATCAGGAGAATTTAACTGTGACATGGTAAACCACGACAAAACACTACTGAAATATTCCAACTCTTGCATTTCAATGAAAGAAATTCAAAATGAACTTTGAAAAATCAAGAGAATATAACTGTGACATGGTAAACAATGACAGAACACTACTGAAATATTCCAACTCTTGCATTTCAACGAAAGAAATCCAAAATGAACTTTGAAAAATCAAGAGAATGTAACCTTGAAATGGTAAACCACGACAAAACACTACTGAAATATTCCAACTCTTGCATTTCAATGAAAGAAATTCGAAATGAACTTTGAAAAATCAAGAGAATGTAACTGTGACAAGGTAAACAACGACAAAACACTACCGAAATATTCCAACTCTCGCATTTCAACAAAAGAAATTCAAAATGAACTTTGAAAAATTATGAGAATGTAACTGTGACAAGGTAAAGGACAACAAAACACTACTGAAATAATCCAACTCTTGCATTTCAATGAAAGAAATTCAAAATGAACTTTGAAAAATCAAGAGAATGTATCTGTGACAATGTAAACCACGACAGAACACTACTGAAATATTCCTACTCTTGCATTTCAATTAAAGAAATTCGAAATGAACTTTGAAAAATCAAGAGAACGTAACTCTGACAAGGTAAACCACAACAAAACACTACTGAAATATTCCGACTCTTGCATTTCAACGAAAGAAATTCAAAAGGAACTTTGAAAAATCACGAAAATGTAACTGTGACAAGGTAAACCATAACAAAACACTACTGAAATATTCCAACTCTTGCATTTCAACGAAAGAAATTCAAAATGAACTTTGAAAAATTAAGAGAATATAACTGTGACACGGTAAACCACGACAAAACACTACTGAAATATTCCAACTCTTACATTTCAACGAAAGAAATTCAAAATGAACTTTGAAAAAATAAGAGAATGTAAGTGTGACAAGGTAAACCACAACAAAACACTACTGAAATATTCCAGCTCTTGCATTTCAACGAAAGAAAACCAAAATGAACTTTGAAAAATCAAGAGAATGTAACTGTTACAGTATAAAGCACAACAAAACACTACTGAAATATTCCAAATCTTGCATTTCAACGAAAGAAATCCAAAATGAACTTTTAAAAATTAAGAGAATGTAACTGTGACTTGGTAAACCATGAGAAAACACTACTGAAATATTCAAACTCTTGCACTTCAATGACATAAATTCAAAATGAACTTTGAAAAATCAAGAGATTGTAACTGTGACATGGTAAACCACGATAAAACACTACTGGTGGGAGGGGGAGCCAAAAGTTTGGGGGTTGGGGTCCTTTGTCTCAAAATGCGCAAATTAAAAAGCATTAAAAAATGGGGGCAAAAAAGTTGGGGGGGCCCTGGGGGCTCTTTGGGGACTGGGGGGCTCGGGGGGGGGGGATCGGGGGACCTTTGGTGCCCAGTGGCTTCCTTCGGGGTTGGGGTAGGGGGATCGGAGCCCTTTGGGGTTGGGGTGGGGGGATCTGAGCCCTTTGGGGTATGGGACCTCACGACACTGTTCAAATGGAACTTGTGTATTAAAACGACCACACTCAAAACCTCTTCTAAAACCTCTTCTAAATCATCTTTTAAAATGTCTCTACCTGTTTCTCCGAAATAATTCCCTAAAATGTCTAAAACGGTTTCGCTCAAATAACCCCTAAACGTAATTTCAGCGTGTTCCTTTTGTTTTTGGCATCCCTGTTTTGTCACATTTCAAATCACTAAGAAACCCTTTTCCCGCTTTAATCTCTTCATCTCATAAATGTTCCTAGCTACACTATTAAGGTTTCGTTAGAATATCAATTTATCTCTCCGACTTAAAGATCAGTGAAGCCGTATTTAAAAATAGAATTTCTATCTCTTTAGACTCCCGCATAATTCCAAGATAACAAGTGATTTCATTTCTAATTCCTGACACTAAAGATCAACGAAGCCTTATTTAAAAATAGAATATTAATTTTTCTCTCTAACCTAAAGAGCGTTTATCCCTCAGACCTAAGATCAAAGAAGCCATACTTGTTTCTTTATTCCCCTTTTCGTAAATCAATAATTCCCCTAGCTATTATGTAAATCAAGCTCTCAAATATTCTCTCCCCTTTCGTGAATCAATAATTCCCCTCGATTATGTAAATCAATTTCATTGAAACCATGAAAATACATCAAAGTGAGAAAAGTACCCTAAGAGTAAAGTGCTTAAAAAATGTTTGTGAATTTGTTTATTAATAAAATACACATATATACAACAATGTCTTTAAATCTTCACTTTAGATTTCTTCTTCGGTGTATAGGCAACTGTCGTAAACCACTAATGCTGGTAAATCATTTGGATTCAGTGTATATTGATCTTGATTGACTGCAAAGTCAGGGTCATATTTTCTACAGTACAATGTAACTTCACTCTTGTCATATCTCTTTGTATAGTCAATGATACTATTTGTATTCATATTATGAAATTCACGAGTTTCAATCTGTCTATTTGAAGCAGTATCGCATACAGTGTTTTCAAATGGTGAATCACATTCAGTAACTTCCGAATAAAAAACACTTGGTTTATAGTCATAATAGGCAGTGTCGTCACAACGATAACGTAAAAACCATATTCTTTTGGTGTTCAAATATCGGAATCGCTGACCCGGCTCCTCCTCCCAGAATAATTTAAATCCACGACAACACCAATCTCATAGCAATAAACTAAAATCATGTGTGGGATTCTTTCTAATCATGGAGGGGTAAGTATTCTCCCTCTTATCACATTTATCATAGAAACAATTGGAGCACAGGTGTTCTCTAGGGTGAGAGTCACAAATCTCCTCAAGACATGAATTACATCCTTTAATTTGTACTGCATAGCCTCTATGTAATTTACAAGGATTACATAATTTGCAATTTTCACTATAGTCATCAATAATTCTGCAATTTTCACATTGAGTTCAACTGCCAAGAGTATACATGCACAATGGACATGTATAGAACATTTTTAGTTTCCGATGTCAACTCTCTCACAGCTAAAACGAAACTGATCGTCCCTGCCGACGGATAAATTCAAGGTGGAGGAAACCATATGTAAGCAAGCCTCTGATTGGCTGAGAAAGGATATGTAACCGAGTCGCTGATTGGCTGAGAAGGATGCACGTACTTCCGGTTTCCTATTCCTGAACACCTTGGCATTCATCCCTAGCGTGCACTTGACCAAAACAACAACAACGAATAAATCCCTCAGGCCTAAGGATTAAAGAAGCCATAATGTCTCTTAATTCCCCTTTCGTGAATCAATAATTCCCCGCCGATTATGTAAATCAATTTCTCAGGTTAGGTTAGCCTAAAGATCAAAGAAGCCATGTTTGTTTCTTAATTCCCCTTTCGTGAATCAATAATTCCCCTCGATTATGTAAATCACCCCATTGTCATTACACCTGGACAAACAACAACTAATAAATCGACCTTGAAACATCCATCAAAGTGAGAAAAATCCTGTTTTTCCATTCTCACTGACAAAAACCACAAAACATCCATAAATTGCTGTACTCGTCGCTGTTTTTTTTCATTCTCACTGACAAAAACCATAAAATAGACATAAATTGATGTTGACATCATTGAAGAACATCAAATAAATTGACCAACACACATAACCGTACAAAAAAACATCCATCAAAGTGAGAAAAATCCTGTTTTTCCATTCTCACTGACAAAAACCATAAAACATCCATCAAAGTGAGAAAAATCCTGTTTTTTCATTCTCACTGACAACGAACCATAAAACAGACATAAATTGATGTTGACATCCATGAAAAACATCAAATAAATTGATCAACACACATAACCGACCAAAAAAACATCCATCAAAGTGAGAAAAATCCTGTTTTTTCATTCTCACTGACAACGAACAGACATCAAAACATGCATAAATTATGTAAAAAAAGTTATAGGTGGCAGCAGGGGTGAGTATTCGGAGTAGCACCTCCCTCTCTACTCAAATATCTTCAAATGTCTTTAAGTATCATTTAACTTCAAATATCGTTAAATATCGTTTATTTTGTATTGATCAATGGGGTTCTCAGCATTTATGTGATTATATAGTTCGTTAAAGCACTTGATACTGAGGTTCAAATATAGTGTTATCTGATACGTAATATGGTTCATGTTTGAAGAAACAACGATCAAAGGTAGCTGTTGTTTTCGTAGACGAAGTTGGGATGAAAATTGCCTGAAGTCTATGGTGAGTACTCTTCGTTGGTTGAGATATGATGAAAATAGATGCTACTTGGTTGTATCTGTACTGGGCAGCTCATTGTAATGCTCGATAACCAATTTGCCATTTACTTCCTGTAATAAAAATAGCAAGGCAGAATCACACGTTCTTTGAAGTAAATACTCATACAATAATTCACACATTAATCGGGTTATAATAAAACAATATAGTTCTCATTGGGAAATTCAATACATAGAAGTTTCTAATAAAATATTAATTCTTTAGCTATAAGTATGGTCTCTTATTATACTTTCTAATATACACTACTACATACACTTTATTTTAACTTTTTTTAACACTTAGTTAATTTTATATTAGATTTAAAATAATCATTTAAACAGAGTTTATGCTACATGGTTAATTTTTTAGGTCTAATTTTACAACTTATTTCATGCCTGCATTGTTCACGCACGTCCGTGCTGTTTAAGAAACGCATGTTGCAGCGTCATAACCACACGGTTTTACGTAAACGATACTACAATGAGGGAACAAGAAATAACAAGGACGAGTGGAAACCTCTATACCCATAAGTTTTCTGATGTCGTCCTTATTTCTTGGCTTAGGCGTTATCATGGGGCTCCGGGTTTAACCGCTGAAATGCAGAGGTGTTCTTCTTTGTTTCCCCGTGTTCTTCTCTTGGATTTTCCATAATTACAAGTCAACATATGGGGCATCATATTCGCCTTTCGAATAAGGTCATTAGATGCAGGATTCCAAGCTTGCCCGCGTAGATTCCAGTTGATGCTTGGCAAAGAATATAAGCGTAATGAAGAACTGACATCAATAGTTTTTTAGAAGGCTATGGTTTGAGCAAACCCTTCAGCACTAAATAAATAAATATAATATTAAAGTCTTATTAGAATCCGTTAAGCGAGAAACACCTTCACATTAATGGGGAATTCCTTTTGGGTTTTACTTAGTCGCCATTGGACATACACAGGGTTTCAATCCATGTATCTTAACTGATCAAATGGTTTTAAAATTTTACATATTATTATTGAGATATAATTCCACATCCACCGTGAAATTCTACATATAAACGTACCAATAGCCAACTTTAGGTACATATATTTCTCGAGTAAGAAACACATGAATAAGCAAGCGTGCAGCACGTAATTACACTGGTATCCTATTTTATGTGTAGGCCTAAAACTATTATAATCTGCACTAGGACAAAATATTTCATACAATTAGACGCTTCTGTACTGATAATATCTTGTTTCGGATACTATCCATCTTAGTTAGGGCATGGGTCGAATTTTTTTTTTTTATAGAAAATTCCAGGAGACCTGAGTCAGTATAGGTAAGATATAATGTGACTGACTTGCGAAAATATGTCACAAAAATTAGAACACAAGATATGTTATAGATACACCAATGAAATTAAAGAACATTTTTGTCACAGAACTATAGAACAGTGATCTCTCTGTTATTGTATATGTCATAGATATAAACTAGTGGAATTAAATTTTTCGCCCAGGAGCTAAAGACATTAATGTCTCTGTTTCTGTTTGGAAGTAATGTTTAACACAGAGCTGTAGGACAGCATACGTCATTGATATAATATAATGAAATTAAAAAGCTTTTCTTTTTTTTCGCCTCGGAACTGTAAGAAAGGAAACTCTCTGTTTCTCTTTCAAAGCATTCTGATCCAAAAAACGAAAACTTAACTAGCTCACAGAAGTTTCTATTCAACCTTTAAGTATTGTTTTGACTGACCCTGATTGGCATAAAAATACTAATTTCTTACACTTGAAGGACTGAGAAATATCCCTTCCTACGGTCGTTTATAAAAAAAACTACAAAAAACAATCATGGGATTTGAGTTCCTCCCCAGGCTTCCCACAAGACATGGTCCAACGCCAGTTGTCGTCTTCAGTCGACCAGTATCTTCCTACCTTTGGTTATTTTCTGTTCCAACCTTTCTCTCTGATCACCAGTGTTTTGACATTACTCGTATTATTTTTTTTTTCATTAATATTGACTTGGTTAACTTTACTTGCACACTTTTAAATTCATTATGTTGTTAAATTTAACATATTTGAAATTTGTCTTTACATTAATTAGGGATATTTCCATCTGTCAGATTTTTTACCCATTCTACCAGACTGTGTCGTCATTTTCTCCTCTGTTTCTTGCGGTTTTTTCTTTTTCGGTTTTTCTAACGAAATAAGGTCAAACTTCTTGTATTGTTTTATCCAAAATTCTTGCCCTTTTAATTTCGTTTGTTTCCCGTGTGCGGCTGCTGAGGTCGGTCTTGATTTCCCTATTTCTTTAGCTACTGTATGGTCTGATTCGCCATCAGACTCTTTGGAACTAGTTTCCGACGAATCTGGATTAGAACTTGTAGAGGTGGCACTTTTTGAGGTATCACCTGCCCTTCCTTCGTAAATTTCTACTCCTCTAGAATTAGAAGGTTTATTCTCTAAGTCCTCGCCTTGAGTTTTCAACTCGGGAGATTTGAAAGATTCTTGAGGGCTTTGGGAGGAATCAATAGTTTTTGCGGGGTTCCTCCAGTGTTTGAATGCCATGTCCTCAGGGGGATGGGGCATTTTTTGCACTAGGGCTTTCCTCCATGAAGTCCACTTTTTAGGTTTGACCTTGGACACAGTTATATCAGGATATTGATCTTGCTGGTCATCCTTTGGAGTTTTATTCCCGGGCAATGTACTTTGACTCGTTTTTATGTGAAAATTTATGAGATGCATAGCCTCTCGCAGGTTTGTTTTAGTTAAATCTTTGGGAGAGGTTTACTTTATAGTAATATCGGTGGTTTCTACAGCTCTATTTAATTCTTCCTGTAAAGACAGGGGCCTTTCTATCTGTGTTGCAGGGGAAACCATATCGTCTGGAAATCTTTTTGGGGGACATGGGGTCAAAATTCCATCTGGGAAAAATTGGGTTTTTGGAGATATTGTATAATCTAAATCTCCTACGCTCGCCGATGAATAACTTTTTGGAGTTTTTGGCGTTCTTATTCCAAGAAAAAGTCCTGGTATTAGGGATTTTTTCTTAGGAACAACTAGATTTTCCATTGCTAGAAATTCTTCAAAGTTTTGTTCATCACTGTCATTCTCGGAATAGTCTTGCTTGAAATTAAAGGGTTTTAGCTCTGCCAATCTTGATCTAGGGGGCTCATTTTCCGAATCTGAAGAATCAGTAGAAGAGAGATGTGATACCCAACTCTCTGGAAATTGGGCTCTTTTTATTCGGCTAACATGCGCCTTGTAAGTTCTTCCACTATCGGGGTTTTCCATTTTAAAAGTATATTCATTATCGTACTTTTTGACTATTCTGTACGGTCCAGAATATTTGTTGGAAAGTTTTTTTCCTTCCATTTTTGCCTCGTTCTTTAGGTAAACGAAGTCTCCTACTTTGAAATTTATTGTCCCCTTAACTTTGGGTTGGCTTCTAAGCGCTTGGTTTATTTTATATTTTCCAACTGTTGTCTATCTATTTTATACGCTCTCTTCATTCTATTTATGAATTCTTGTTTGTAATCTTCTGAGATGTTATCATATTGACGAGATTCAATAATTTTATTATACGGGATTTTGAAATCACGACCAAAAAGTAAATAAAATGGATGGTCTTTGGTTGTTTCGGAATATGCAGCTTTGATTTCGTTGGTTAAATAAGGTAAGAATTTATCCCAGTAACCCCGGTTGTTATCTTTATAAAAAATTAAAAAAGTCAAAAAAATTTTATGTCTGTCTTATATTTTACAAATATCTTGTGGGTGGTACGGCGCAGTCACCATTTTATATACAATGAGAAAACTCATAAAGTCTTTTGTTACTTTTGAAACAAAATTGCTCCCGTTGTCACTAAAAATTTTATTAGGAATGCCAAATTGTAAAATAACTTTGCTAATGCCTTACTTGTGGCATAAGCACCTTGATTTTTTAAAGCTTTTGCAAAAGTAAATCTGGAAAAATGATCTATAACCGAAAGAATACAAGTAAGGCCTCTGCTAGAAACAGGTAAGCCTCCACTTGTCCCGTATACGTCAAATGAGATAATATCGAAGGGGTACTTTGCTACCGGGACCCTTCCCATTGGAGGATTTGGATAAGCTGGGGGGATATTTGCTTTCTTTTTATATTTTCCAAAGACAAGGGACAATAGTTAATCTTATTTTCTTTTACTGCGTCTTTGACTTTGTTTTTCTTACATTTATGTTTGCTTTTAGCAATTATAGCGTTGACTTCATTTTCCTCAGATTCCTATAGAATATTTTATGGGTATCGACTCAAAAATTCGCAAGCTGCATTTTGTCCGTCTTTTAAATGTTCAAATTCATAATCTAGGTCTTGGATTTTCAAAATCCATCTAGCTAGAATGCCTGTTGGGTTTTTAAATGTGCGCAGGTACTGCAATCCTTTATGGTCTGATCGCAGCATAAGTTTTCTACCAATTAAATAATGTCTAAGTTTGTCCAAGTAGTGGATAATAGATAATAATTCTAAATTTGTGGTGGAATGACTGCTTTCACTTCTTGATAAGGTTTTACTCGAATAGCATGTAACTTTTTTGATTTGTTTTTGTATAGGCATTCCCTCAAGGAGATCGGGGTTTTCTACCGTGACCATTTGTAAAAGAATTGCACCAATGCCCTTTTAAGAAGCATCAGTTGTAACTACAAATCCTCCGTTTTTAAAATCGGGGGTTGCTAATATTGGTTCAAAAGTGAGGGTCTTTTTGAGACGGTTTAAAGAAGGTTAAGCTTCCTGGGACTAAGTAAAATTATTGGATTTCCCTTTAGTTAATTCGGTATGGGGTTTTGCAGTTTGCGCGTAATTGTGTACAAATTTTCTAAAGTAGCCAGTAAGGCCTAAAATTCCCCTTAATTCTTTCATAGTTCTGGGGGGCTTGAGGTTTTCAACATATTTTATTTTATCAGGGTCTGGGGATATCTCTACCTGGGTTACTACTACTCCTAAAAATTTAACTTTTGATTGAAATAAATATACTTTCTCGGGCCGGCATTTTAAATTGCCTTATCTGAAATTCTCGAACACCTTAGCTAACGTTGCTAAGTGTTGTTCAGTGTTTTCCCCCGCGCATATGATATAATCAACAAAATGAATTATATTCTTTAGTCCTCTTAACGGTTGCAATAGGGGTCTACATAGCGCTTGAACTTGTTTTAAGCCCAAATGTTACCCTTAAGTATTCATAAGAACCATATTCGGATGCTGAAAATGCAGTTTTATGGACATCCTTTTCGGCTATTTTCCCTTGGTGGTAGCCTTGGGTAAGGTCCAAAGAAGTAAAAATTTGGTTTTTGTTTGAAATTGAGTCAAGGATATCATCCATTTTTGGTAGAAGGACTTTATCGCTAACAACTTGTTTGTTGATAGCCCTAGAATATATTACTAGTCTAATATCTCCATTCTTTTTTTGTAATAGAATCACTGGTGCGTTCTACGAACTCATACATGGTCGTCAAATTTCTTTTTTTTCTAATTCATGGATTTTATTTTTAACCACTCTTTTTGCTTATATGGCACACGATATGGCTGTTTTGCTACAGGATTACCAGTTGTTAAAATTGAATGTTCATAAAATGGTATTAGCCCGAAGTCATCTTAAGATGCAAAGAATACATCCTTAAAATTCCATAATAATTCGCATAATTTTTTCTTAAGTTCCAAGTCCGTAATATGATCCATATTAAATTTGTTTAAAAATTGCGATTTAGTTAAAGGATATTCGTTATTTGGAGTATTAATACCGTTAACTAGGTTTCTTTTAGAATTTTCCCATCTATTTAAATCATTCTCCGTTAAAACCTGGATTTGGACTAAACACGTCCCCTTTTTAATTGTAATTGTATCATTTTCATGGTTATTGGTTACCCAGATAAAACCTTCCCCTTTGTCATAAGATATAATCTGTTCCTAGCATAACAGTTTTTCAGGTATTTAAGACGGTGATGTAGACCATATTTCTGATTTCTGAACCATTGGTTCGACCCTCTGTGATATTTGAATTTTTTTCATGGTTTTGGTAGAGAATTTTTTTTCCTTATCGTGAATCCGTAATATTTTTCTTTATCTTCATTATTTATTAGATTCATACAGGCGCTATGCTGTGCTATTGCGGCATCATTCGGCGTCACGTTGGGTTTTACTATGTTCTTCCATAATTCCGCTATTTTCTTTATTTCGTTTGATCTGTACTGTTGCATATTTCCTATTTTTATTTTCGCGTATTCAATACTTCTGTTATTTAAATTTCCTTCATTTCTGCAATATCTATCTGGGTAATTGAACAAATTTCCAATTATACCATGTCTTTGCGAGACATGAGGTTCAAAATACTGCGACATTAAACCACTAGAAATTTTTTTTACTGTTACGTTGTTTTCGTAATCTCTGTTACGATTTCTTAGGATAGAATTTTCTTCCCCTACCTTAGCTGGGTAGACAAGCCTCTCATTTGCTACGTCTAAAAGTATTCTATTAGACCTTAGAAAATTTGCGCCCATAATAGCCTCATATGGAAAATTATCACATATAATAAAATTTGTCATGAACGTTCTATTGTCTCTTTTTACGTTTAGGCAAATTGACCCTTTTACATTTAACTTATGACTTGTCACGCTTGTTAAATTGGGATTATTAGGGTTCCTCTGTCGCCTAATATGAAGAGGCAACATATTGAATACGCAAGAGTTTATGATACTAATTGTTGCACCTGAGTCAATCAAAGCCTTAAAATAAACATTTTCTACACAAAAATCATTAAATATAAGTAACTTGTTATTAATATCGATACAAGACGGCACTAATAATGTCTTGGACCTATTAAATATTCCGGGCACCCTCTGGGTCCAATTTATATTTCTGAGCGGCCTGAAGCGTTTCCCTGAGAATTTATTTCATGTATCGGTGCCTGTAATAGATATTCAGACGTATTAGGTTCCGTAGGCATATTTAATTGATTTACGTCTGTCTGTCTTCTCCATGTATTATTATGGTAATTTGGAATTCTCCTGTCAGTGCCGTTTACTGGCGTTGACTGCCTATGCCGTTGGCTTGGAAAATTTTCATTTCCCATCGACAAATTTTCGTGACTTCTATATGGCATTCTTTCATTATATTGGCTTTGGCGAGTATCTGGGTTTTCAAATCGGTAATTAATTTGTCTGCTGGGGGGAGGGTTATACAAATTCGGTTGGTATGCATTATAAGGTACTGATTGGCGCAATCCCCCCTGGCTATAGCCTATTGCACGACCGGTGCTAAAATTTGTTCTTCCAAACAAATGGTTGCCGTAATTTTGCGTGTTACCGACAGAAATTCTTGGTATGCGATTGGTGACATAATGGCACTCTCTGGCGATATGGAAAACACGATTACAATTATAGCAACTTATTATTGTAGGGTTTTTTCCATAATTAGATTGTTTAATAGGCTGAAAGCGTACTGTTTTCTGCCTCGCGGGTTATGGCGTTTTGTTTCTTTTTGGCACTGGGGAGTTATCCCTTGAAAAGAAATTGGGGGATGCCTGATCGCCCTTGAAGATTAGGTTCATGTTTGAGTCACCTAGGCTATTTATTTTTGCGTTACTATGGTTAGCGACCATCGTATCCACTTCGATCAATCGCTCTACCTCCTGAACTGCAAGATCCAACGTCTGAATATTTTTGGATATTACTGCTCTATATAGTTTTGGGGGTAGCCCTTGCAAAAAGTTATTTAGTATGAATTTTTCATACAATTGTCCTGAACCACTTCCGTATTTTGCTTCTACAGAAATGCGTATAATATCCAGGTATTCTCGTATATTCTGTGAAAAATCAAAGTTCACCGCTCCGTGTTTTAATTTATTTATTGAACTGGTTTCTATAAATCTCTCTTTGAATGCTTTTAACAAGTCATCAACCGTATTTATTGGCAAGTTGGCGTTATTGCCTATGGTATGTTCGACCTGTTTTATAAAGATTAAGGCCTGGCCTTTTAATCGTAGTAGTAGCATGTCTTTTAATGATCCAACGTCCGTTTTTGTTAGTTGTACGAACTGGGTCAATTGGATATTAAATCGTTAATATCCGATTGACCATTGTACTCTGGTATAGATTTTGCTATTTCTATATTTTTTGTGACTAACTTCTGCGTTATTAATAAATCGTTTAGTTCGTCCATTTTTTTTGAATTAATTGAAAATAAATTTATTTTTACTTAATCTATTTTGGGGGATGCTATTATCTCCTATGAGATATAAGGGTTTTACTGTCGTAGCTTAGCGGCAATGGGTCTAATCACTTTTCTTATATGTCTGTATCGTTCCCAATAATTAAATTCAAATTACAAAGTTTCATAGCCTAATTATTTCGCATTTTTGTCTCTAACTTCCAACTCGTGCCATTTGTAGCGATAAAAAAGATTGATATTTGTGGCAGTAGAAAAGTTTCCAATATCGGTGCTTATACCACGGGAGATTGTGTGAACTAGGCTAGCACCGATCTCAATTAGTGGGAGAAAATTTATTGTGTAGACATATAAATGTGGCCTCTTTTTTCTCGAGCTATCTGGAGATCCGAATCCCTCTAGGAGCGTTTACCTTGGAGACATACGAACTAATGGCCTATGATCAGACTAAATGCAGACATATAAAATGAAATAGACACAGATAAAAAGGGCAATAGATTTATTGAACTTACATACTTAGTTGCACTGCAATGGGTCACTTCAGATGACAATAACGGTGACAACGACGGAAGAGTATAAGAATTTTGTCTGAATGATCTTAACTCTGATCTGTTAATAATCTTAAAAAATACTTCTTCACCACCATCAAACATAGCTCTTTAGTCCTGCGCTATGAGGACTGGCTCACCATTGGCCCAAGAGGACCAAGGATGTAAATTTTTCATCCAATGAATTCTTTTGAATATTTTTGATGATTCAAGCGTTCACACGGTTTTTTGCCATTTAAACTTCCTGCAAAAGTGACTACACTTTTTCTCTTTGCTGATTAAGGACTTTTCCATTTTTGCAACTAGATTTAGCTTAATTATAAGAAATCCGAATTATCTTTAGAAAGAAGGAATTTTATTTTGGTATTTCAAATACATCGCATCTCACTCATGGTACATATGCAGGTTGTCAAAAAGTTGTAACAGCCATGACTTAGAAACAGTTTGGTGTGCGTGAAGTTGAAACTAACAGAGCTTGTTGTGTGGGATAGGGAACTAACCAAAAGAAAAAAGTGCATCCTAATGCTTCTCCTTCAATTTATATTACTACTAAGCTTACTGCTATTGTTATTACTTCTTCTACTACTACCATGGCCATTAAATCTAAGGCTACTACTATTAATTCTACTGCTCCTACTGCTACTACTTCTACTAAAACTAAGGGTATGGGCGAAAATTTTGGAAAATATTAAGATTGTATTAAACTTAACCAAAACACACTATGCCCACACAGGTTGTCAAGAGGACGTATCAGAAATGCTTCAGGAACTGTTGACGATATTAGGTTGAAACTTTCAGTGTGTGTTGAAGGGGATATTGAAGAAACCAAAGGTGCTTTGCCCATACTGCTACTTATGCTGCAACAATTATTGATTCTACACAAGCTAAGGGTATTAAGGTGAAGCTTTCAAGGGATATTTCGGTGGATGTTGAACTAAATCGAAACGAACTACGAGCATTTAGATTTTCAAAAAAGAGACAAAGCAATATCTCAAAAACAGCTTAAATTATGAAGTTACACCCTTAAGGTAAGTTGGGGTGGATTTTGAACACACCAAAATGCACTATGTTTATACTGTTAATACTACCACAACGAGGAGTTTAAATAAAACGAAAAAACTATGTGCATGCAAGTTTTCAAAAAGGTATATAAGCAGTATCATAGGCAGTGCCGCTCTATAAGAGCTAAAAATATCATTGAAACTGTTAAAGGAGCTAATTCGATGGGATATTAAAAATACTAATTCTCTTAGTAAGTGTCAAAAGAGACAGGAGGTTAAGCAGTCCTCCTCCCAAGCCATTCATTTTCCAAACACATCCAGTCAAAATCTGACGCCGCCATTTTGTTCAGAATAGTAGAACAGTCCAGTAGCTAATTTTCAATGGATATTAGATATGTAAACCCCCCAGAATTATGCAATTGGTCCATTATGATTTAAAACTAAATGTTGCTTTAAAACTAAATCAAAAGGCATTGTGCGTTTGGTTGCCAATAAGATACCTTAGCAATATATTGAGAATCACAGGTGATATTAAGTTGAAACTTTCGGGGCTAGTACTATTAGTACTTCTGCTCTTATATCTTAAATAAATTAAAAGAATGTATGTGTATCCAGGTTGTCAATGAGAATACATAGAATTTCTTGGGAATGATATTTAGTTTTATTTTTCAGGGGAACTTTCAGGTCAAGCTTTTCCAAAATACAAACAGCAACGCAAACTATAATTTCTTATAGAAAAAAGCGAAAATGTAAAATATTTTTCATGAAAAAAGAATATGTTAATAAAAAGCGAACAGAAATTAATTTAAGAAACTTTTTTCCACAAAACAAGCTTTACAAAGAAAGGTAAAGAACTCCATTAAACCAAAATTAGCAGAAATAAAATCAAATAACCTTCCAAGCGTAAAACTACCAAAAATTACAATAATTAAATAAATAAAACCCAAAACTAACTGAAATTACTATAAATAACCGAGTCAGACTCCAAACGAGAAAAAATCAACACAAGTAGAGCTGACAACCCTTATGCCATCTCAAAACCAGAACATAACTTGCACTTTACTGAAAAACAAATACAGTTATATATAATTTCTACTTGATTGTATTGGTTTTCCACTTGCTCCCTCAAAAGCTCTCAAAAAGATCTTCTAGTTACTAAAGCAACTGTAAAATGAGCCAGTAGCTCTATATTCTATAAAAAATATATAAAACTGGCCTTCAAAAAAGTGTGTCACTTACCTAAATACCTGTTCCCATAGTATTAATTATCAGCACACTACTGGAAAAGAAAAAGTATTTTCCATAATATCTCAAGAATAGAAGAAATTATTGATGCGCCTTTTCCTTATACAATACAATTTTCAGTACAAATTCAAAGAGAAGGTCAGATGCACATTGTTTGTATTTTAGTTTTAAGGTAAGTTGTAAGGTCATCTTGACTATCTTTGAGGAAAACATATTTGATTATTTGATTGTGTCCGTGGTTTTTCAAAATTATTAGACAAAGTATATTAATTTGACAAATATGAGGCATTGTTTTGGTTATTCCTTTTTAGGTTGTTTTCTATAGAAAACTTAGTTTGTTATGAATAAATTCTGTAAGTAATTTAAACAACTTTGAATAGATGTTTTAACTATATTTAACTCTTTTGCCGACGGGCAGGAGAGGAAAATCATGACAAAAATTTTATTTTTACAATGAGATTTTTCAATTTCATCTCGGTTGGTCATTCCTAATTATACTTATAAGTTCGGATCTTAAACCATTACGGCTTATGATTGCGTGCTGAAAATAATAAAAACAATAAGTGATTAATATTGAAAGTCCATCTTAATTTCAAGTATTATAGGCTCTTTCATAAAATCCTCTTTATTAAAGTTTCGGTATTTGGAGTTTTGCTATTCGAAGCAACTTCAAAGAATTCCATTCCTGTCAAATGCGCAGATGCTACCAGTATATTAGTTTTCTTTATGATTCAATAAAGACCAATAGCTTTAAACAAAAAAAAAGCCAACTGCTGCAAAGGTTAAAAGTAAAAAATAAATAGAATGAAGTCAAAGATTATGAAGACATAAAATTAACCATGAGAAAGTATAATGAAGAGTAATAAAAACAAAGACAGCAGTAGTAAAGGATAAATATTTTTTTTTACCTTGAACCGCTCACCAGTCACCTCATCAAAAACTTGACAAAAGGTCAATGTGCAGCACGAAGCCAAAAACATGTATGTAATTGAGAGCAGGAGTCCAAGAGCCACAGCGAAAATTTCACCATGTTGCCGATAAGTATGTCTGTAGAGATTTTTTGTTGGACTAATGGACGACGAGAGGTACTTGTTAATGATACATTCTAGAAGCAAAATAACCTAGGAAAAGCTAATGAATAACTTAGTGAGGAACGGGTTATTATGGAATGGCAAATATTTAATTTATATGCTGTAATTGAAATCTCAAAGTGTTTTTTCTATACTCTGATTTTTTTCTATACTCTATTTAATAGAAAATGATGATCGCCCACGGAACCGTCATTTACTTTCCAGGGGGGGGATAGGCACAATGTATTTTTTATGTCGTTTTGTATAGTTGTCAACAACAGCAAAGGACATATATGCATTCAAGTAGTTCCTTAATGCCGCAAATAGTGATATTTTGACACATTTTTGAGAATTTTTTTTTGCAAAGAAATAGATATGGCTTTAACAAGATTTAATGACATGAATGTAATGGAGCGCGATGTAATGAATATACAATTTGTCATTTTAAACTTTGCTTTGAAAATAAAGCTAATCTATAGCTTTTTTCCGATTAAATTCTCGTAATTAACTGCGAAACTTTCCCAAAATATTTCAGAAAAAGAAACAAAATTGGAAAAAATTCAAATATGGAAAGCTTGCAATTTTGTCCGAAAAGTGCTGATACCTACTAAAATTTATGCAAAGTAATTACTGAGTCCCCAGAAGATAACTTTGTTACGACATTCAAGTAGCTATCTTATTTTTTTTTTTTTTTTATTATAGTGTCATGGACATAATTCGGTAAGGTATTTTAATCCTTATGAGCATCATTTGTAATTCCCTTCATTGTATTATGATTAGCTCATTCAGAAAAGAAAAACATTGGAAATTCTGTAGCGAAAAGTTCCCCAATGATGAGGTACTATCAGTCTAACATCCAGAAAATTTCCATAGTCCAACTGATTTACTAAACGGTAAAGTTACAAGTAGGCTAGTGCAGACTATTGAAGACGTTTATGGTTTTGCTAAGCCTCGGAGCTAAGGATCAAATCCATCCCACATTTCATTGCAAATTGTTCGAAAGCTTGCTTAGAAAAGTAAAAGGCTAGAAATAAATATATAACAAATCTACCTGTAAACAAATAGACTAAAGATTAATAGCACTACTGGCGTTCCTAAGATGAACCATCATCCAAAATCAAAGATTGGGACGGAACAAATAAATCTAAGAAAAACCATTGCAAAACATGTTTACGAAAGATAGTGATGTCTCTAATAGAGAGCCATGTACACTGAATGTATTTTTTTTTCTTGTCACTTCGTAAAAAACGAGGAAAAACTAGAGCCCAAAAATTTGTCAAAATTACTTTTTCGATTAGCTTGAAACTTAAATCGTTTAGTCCTAGGCAAATGTATTCATGGTGACTAAATACCGCTACTATTTCCTTATAGTGCTCTAATTATGTGACTGTATGATTGGACTATATAATTTAGAATGGGTAACTTTATTTTGATAAAGCTCATTATGGATGTCAGAATACGGTGGAAAAATTAGCAGGCTCCACGATTCACAGGGCCACCATTCCAATACGGGTGATCCCCACTACATTCCAGACGTGCTAGTAGCGCAGACTAAATATAAGTAGTATTTTACCTACCATTTTGCGCAGGCCCCCTGTACTTTCAAGTAATTGGGTTACCAGGGTAATTTGCCTATTACAATGAGCTCTACATGGCTTGGCAGACATTTTTTTTTTATTATGACATCGATTTTTTGTGTGTCAGTCGATTAGAGAAAGTTGTCGATTAGTCCAATATAATAACTTTATTGGTGGGTTTTCTAAAAAAAAAAATTTGTCATGATACAATTTTCTTAATTTAAAAAAAAAAAACCCGATATAATTTCCCCACAGTGCATTCCAATTTTCATTATGCATTAAGACATTGTTTATAGTACACCATATATTTTTAACTTTTGAAAACAATGGATTTATCTATTTTCAATGTGAGTACATTTTTCATTCTTTTATTTCCAAAAAAAAAAATTAAGAAAAACGTTTTACTAGTAAATTCAAATTTCAGAGGGACAGCCCCCTCCCCTCCAACAACACAAAATCTTAAGAATATGACGACTGTATTCGATAGAAACGTCAAAGCACGCTTTTTTTCTATTATGTAAATAAAATCTATCCATCATAGGTATGTTTACAAGTTTTAATTTTTTTGAAAAACAGTTCTTTATCATTCAGAAATAAAGCTTTTTCCTAACATGATGTATTTTTCTGCTTTGAATGAAAAGCTTGCGTGTTACAAAGAGTGTGAGAGTTTTTTTTGGGGGGGGGGGTTAAATTTCACAGGCCCGGGCTATACACGGGGGTGGTCGACTTCCGCGGTCCCGGCGGATGACTTTGGGAAAAATGAGTGTGGGAGGGGGGCCTAGATGCCCTCCATTTTTTTTTTTTTGGGTTAATTAAAAAGGACATTATAACTTTTAATTTCCGTTCGAATGGGACTCCAGATAGGAGCTTTTAACTTCTATAGTAGGGTTCTCTGATGATGTGATTTTCATTAAAGTTCTATGAGTTTTAGAGGGATGTTTTTCCCCCTTTTTCGAAAACAAGGCAAATTTTTCTCAGGCGTGTAACTTTTGACCGCTATAGCTAAACTTGATGAAACTGATATATTTGAAATCATAAGGATTCACTCTTTACGCTAAAGTTTTTTATTGTTTAAAAAAAAAAAGTTGTGAGACACGGTCAAACTTTAGCTTAAAGAGCAATGCGATGTGGAGGGGTACATGCCCATTAAAATTTGTAATAATTTCTTTTCGTTTTAATTACGCTCCTTACTTTAAGTTTAAAAAAAAAAACTTTTTTTTTATTTGAGTTCTTATCGTTTTTTATTTAATTTAGCTTTTATTTGAACAAAAATTTTACTTTTCTTTTCCTAAATGGATATCTTTACAAATTAACTTCTATATTCCTGTATTTTTCTTCTGGCAAAAAAATACAAAGTTGCATATTTTTGCAGATATGAGCTTGAAAGCTATATAATAGAGTTTTCTGATACGCTGAATCCGCCGGTGTGATTTTCATTAAAATTCATTCCCTTGTTGGGAGTGTTTCCCCCCTCTTTAAAAAAAAAAAAAAAAGACTCTCAAGTAAGGTTTTTTAAAATTTCGTAGCAAAACCCAGTTTTTGTTGAATTAAGATTCAGTTGCTCAAAAAAAGTAATTGAAACCCTCTGATTTTTAAATAAATATGTTATTTAAAGTACTTTAAATGCCTAACATAAACTGAATTATTTTCCAAACCCAAAATGCATTTTTTTCATGCTAAATTTTTGTCTTTTTTTAAAGGAAAAGTATACGTGCTACAATGCCCCTCTTGAAAAGAAGGCGAGATGGAGCAAACCTGCACTAATGCAAGCCACAAGGTCATCTATTTTCAAATATGCTGCTGGTAGAACTACACATGACCTGGACCAACCAATAGCCGCGAATATTTCAATGCCAGGGTCCTCTGACCCCAGTGTTAGCGCCACGCAACTTGGAAGGATACTTGAAAAGGGAATGGGCTGCTTCATATATCTCAACCTCATCAGATCAAGATAAGAGGGACACTCTCCTTCAAGTCATGCCAGGGACTTCTGGTGTACAGCCGGAGCTTGTAAGTGTATATATTTTTTCTATCCCTATTTTCAAAAATAAGGTAAATTTTTTCGGGCGCATAGCTTTTGACGAATAAAACTTAAAATTTGTTTCTAAACTATTTCATTTTCTTTCATTAACCAGATTAGCGGTATATAAAAGAATGCTTATCACGAATTTCTATATAAAAAAACAACAACAAAAAAACCTGACCTCTAATATTAAACCAACGACTATTTATAAGGAAAAAATTCAAATTTTCATTTTAAACAAAAACTAACTATTTGAAAAAAAAAACAAAAACGATTTTCAATTTCAAAGATTAAAAGCCCATTTAAGATTACATTTTTTAGTCAAAACCTTTTAACGCGCAGCCGCTACTTATAACATATCCCAACGCTTTTTAATACGCTTTGAACCTTAAGTAAGGGTTTCCATGTAACAGGAAGAAGGTTTTTAGCAATCTCCAATTATGTATTTTACAATTATACGAGGAAAACATTAATTTGAACCAACTCAGGCAATTATTTTCGTTGAAAAAAGATGCATTTGAGAACAGAATTTGAGGCTGTTCTATTTGAACAGTGTTGTGAAGTCCGATA